>NW_028294438.1:0-60279 GCF_964341445.2 Mesoplodon mirus | reverse complement strand
CATTTACTTGATTTTTGGTGAGCATGTCAAGGTCTGTTTGTTTGTTTTCCTGATTCACATCTGGGTTGTTTTAATTGGGAAACAGTGCAAAGTAGCCTATTTGTATTTTTCTTGGTTTTCTACCTCAACTGAAAGTCCCTCCTACTTCCTGAATTATTTTTTCTACATAGACATGTAAAAAAAGCAAACAGAAATATTCTCCACTGGGGACAATTGTGCTTTCTTCAACACCTGGGGACATTTGACAATGGCTAGAGATATTTTTGGTTGTCACAGGGGAGGCATGGGTGTTACTAGCATCTAGTGGGCAGAGGCCAGGGATGCTGCCAAATATCCCACAATGCACAGGATAGCTCCCCAAAACAAAGAATTGTCCAGCACCAAAATGTCAATAGTGCTAATGCTGAGAAACCCTGCTCGGACCTCAGGACTGGTGCCTTCCCTTCCAGTGTGAAGTAGAGGATTTTGCTGTCTAATGAAGAAGATACTATAATACTTTGGCTCTTGAATATGGTCTTATATGTACCATGCTAGGTTCAGTCTATTCATTTGATCTGACCTTCAATTTAATGTCAATTAAAAATCTTGGTAACATTAAGAAGTATTCAAAATGCAAACACTTTTTTTTTTTTTTTTCTTTTTGCGGTATGCGGGCCTCTCACTGTTGTGGCCTCTCCCGTTGCGGAGCACAGGCTCCGGATGCGCAGGCCCAGCGGCCATGGCTCACGGGCCCAGCCGCTCCGCGGCATATGGGATCCTCCCAGACCGGGGCACGAACCCGTATCCCCTGCATCGGCAGGCGGACTCTCAACCACTGCGCCACCAGGGAGGCCCGCAAACACTTTTAAACCTATAAAACTTGTTTATGTTTGGGCAATAAAGTTATATTTTAAAACAGCTTATCTATTATCAAAAGCACATAAGTGAAGAGCCTACAAGTAGTCATGTTGGAGACTAATGAAAATTAGACAATAATGTAAATTGAACTAAACTACTAGCATTGTACCTTAACTGGTGTTTACCTTGTTTAATTGCATTAGTGTTTTGACAGTGGACAGGAAAAAAAGTCTCTTGACATTCCTCTGACAGTGGTACACAGGGCTGTGTATATGATGAAATACTGAAAAATAGACTTCCTCCGGATTCCCTTTTTAAAAAATTCTCTAAGTTTATCTAGGATTAGCTCACTCTTTTTGGATGGAATCGAAACTTTTCTACCTTTACTTATAAATCTACACAGTGCAGTTTATAAAATATTAACTCTATAAATGTGAAATCAGTTTAAAACATCTGAGTATTTAAGTTCTCATTTTTTGTTTTTGAAACAAAGTTTCAGAGTGCTATTTTATGATGGTTCTAATTTTGGTAGTTCTTTTATGCACCCTCCCCATTTTTTTTGTTAACAGACAGAGGAGACTCTTCAGATGACGTGTCTAGTGGTGACTCTCTAATAGACTGGCTTAACTGTTCTGGACAAACTGAAAATATGACAAGTGGACAAAGAGAAAACCAATCTTGGAGATAAGAGAGCCAAATTAATCCTAAAAGTGATCAGTTCATATTCAGTTTAGAAATAAATGCTAACCTTGATAATGGGAGTCCAAATCCAGAGAATGAATATGTAGCATCTGCAAGACTTCCCAGAAGAGAAAATATGGAAGACAGCCAAAGGCAAGTGGAAAGTCCACAATCTGAATCAATATTTACAAGACCATCTATGCCTGAACAAGATACAACTGAAACATTAATGGAATTCCCACCTACCACAAGTCAGAGACGAGCAAGAAGTAGGAGTCCAGAGTATCGGAGAACCAGAGCAAGAATTGAAAGTTGGTCGCCTCCACGTTCACTTAGGGAAATTGTACAAAGACTTAATCATAGTATACCCTCTCAGAATTTTGAGCAGCCGCTGCTAAGTGAGAATGCGAGATTTTCTAGAACTGAGCACCAAGAAATATTGACACAGCAAATGACTGGATTTGAGTTGCAAAATAGCGGTCTTATTGAAACTTCTAGAACAAGGAATGCCGTTCATGGAGAAAATTCTCCAGATACAACCAGCAGTGGTGAATCTTGGGGAATGAGGGAAATATATCCAACCATACCCTTCAATCTTGAAGTAGGACAAGTTCATTCTGGAGCATATTCTCAGAGAGACAGCAGAGCTAGTAGAACTCAGTTAACATCTGAGACACCAAACAACACTGTCACTTCTGAAAGTGAACGAGGACTGAGGCATATGTATTCACATTCTGAGCAGGCAGGTGTGAGAGCTTATGTCAATACCATTAGAAATCCCATTTGCAGAATGTTAAATACTAGCTTAAATGATACAACATCTGTTCCAATTCAGAGCACGTTAAGGCAGACAATGACAGAATTTAGTAACTCAAATAACCTTATGGACAGTGGCAGTAATTTAGAGCATAGTGTCTCACCTCCAAGTCAAAACATGGAATGGCTAGAGTCACCTAATGGTAGTAGTAGTGGTACATTTGGTTCTGATTCAAATGCTAGCTATGATACCCATTCAAGTTCCACACTGAGTTGGCATTCAAGCCCCAATTGTACGTCTAGTTCCAGTTCTAGTCCTATTTCTGGTTCCAGCTCAAGTGATGAAAATTCAGGAATTAGCTCACTGATGTTTGAAGGCATTGAAGAAACAAACTTATCATCAGAGACCAGCCAAGGGGTTAGACAAATTAGCCTAATAATATATGATGAAAGTGACTCTGGGTCCTCCCATAATCTGCAAACTACAGGACTCACCAAAGCACAGATTGACAGCTTGGCTGTAAGATCTTTTGGTGAAAATGATGCACTAAAAGCCTGTAGCATTTGCCTTACAGAGTACACAGAAAACAGCAAGCTTCGCATACTACCTTGCGCCCATGAATATCACATTCACTGCATTGATCGCTGGCTCTCTGAGAACTCTACGTGTCCGATTTGTCGTAGGCAAGTAGTGGATTCCAATGAGAGTGAAAATCCTGATCGATGAATTCTCAGCTATATAAAGTGTTATAGGGCTTCCCTGGTGGCACAGGGCTTGAGAGTCGGCCTGCCGGCGCAGGGGACTGACAATAAAAATTAATTTCACACCATAGCAGTTCACTGAATTAAAATAAAAACAGCATGTGCACTGGGTTGGGATGTTCCTGATTCCATGGGAGAAATGTCTTAATATGATATAATGAATCTAGATAGATCCTAGTAGTATTATCTCATCATGTAAATCCCAGACATCTCTTAGCCCTGTTCAATCCTGGTTGTGCATGCAAAGAAACAGAAACCCAACCAAATATCAATAATTAAGAAGCCATTTAAGACTACATTAGAGTCATTCACATAAAGAAGTCATGTTACATTCCTAGAATGCCATAAAAAGCTTTGAAACCCTTCTCTTCCTATCTCTCTCCACAGCAGTTTATCCCACCTCCCTAACACTACCTTAACGTTTCGCCTATTCCCCACTACCAATGTATCAGTCAGTTCTAGCTAAAAACTGATGGCACACTTTAAAAGAGTGATGGAATAGCATTTAATGAAGAGACTAAAGTGTGTAAAGAATGAAGGGAAACCAAGAGATGATGAAGTACCCTGAGGCTAGCAGCTGTGAAAAACCAGTATTATAACCACTAGGTTTGAAGGGGCATAGAGAGATAGCAGTTCCTGCAACCCAGAATGTCTTCGAGTTATAGGAGAAGCCCATCCAACAAGAGATGTAACCTTAGAAAATGGCATCCACTGCCAACCTAAAGTTTGGAAGGGGGCAGATCATGGAAATAAATACCCTTGCCTTCTTTCCTCCTGACTTCTAATCACTTATCAGTAGTTCATATTAACCAAACCCAACCTGAAGACACAGAGAGACTGGTCCATGAAGCTGATAAA
This sequence comes from Mesoplodon mirus, assembly GCF_964341445.2. Taxonomy (NCBI): domain Eukaryota; kingdom Metazoa; phylum Chordata; class Mammalia; order Artiodactyla; family Ziphiidae; genus Mesoplodon; species Mesoplodon mirus. The sequence goes on along the minus strand of NW_028294438.1, from coordinate 56,385 downwards.
GATCAGCCTCCTGGAATCACGAAGCAGGGTTAAGAAGGATAGCGAGTAGATCCGGTAAGCAAATCAGAGACCATCTACCACAACCAGCATTCCCAACTCTCTTCAAACCCAGCCTGTGTATGCTTTCTTGCCTCTTCCGCTTCCGCTTGTTCTCTATTCCACTCTATGACTCAGCTCTTTAACAACCCTCTCTATTTTCCTTTCATTTACTCAGATCTTGTATTTTTAAAAGTGATAAGATGACAAAGCCTTAGAACTTAATTACCTTTCTCTTAAACATGTCACACTTTGATTTGCTGTGATTGTAAACAACTAAGGATAAAGGGCAGTTATAGGTATGTCTTTAATTTTTGCTTCTTCAATATATTCAAGCTTCAATTTCTTTCTATATATGTTTAGTTCATATAATTAATTTTTAAAACAGATTCTAATTTCTTATAAAGGGTTTTATGGTTTATATATGACTCAATCATATGATTAAGAGTGAATTCATGTGAATGACCCAAAGTAGCCAATTGCTGCTTGGAGCCTCACAAGCTGCAATATGAAAGCCTTAAAGGTAAAACTTGGCTTCAGGAAACATGTCTACATAGTTCAATTCTAACTGTCCCCAGTAAAACCATCACCCAAAACCCCGAGTATTTGAAATCAAAATTTAGGTCATGCTTCCTTCCAACCTAAACATACTGAAGGATTTTTCTCCTAATTCAGCCTGAAGGCTATTTTTTGGGGGTTGTATTGGCCAGTCCAGAAAATTTTGCTTAAATTTTTCAATCCTGGTATAGGTGAGAGTACATTGTATTATAACCTAAAGCAATAATCAGAAATTTTGTGCAATGTGCAGCCTATACAAATGTAGGCAGTGTTAAGTATACACCTTCTCTAAAAAGTTAAAGTCAGAAGCATCACTGACCTTTCTTTCTATGTGAATTGCTGGCAGCCACAGTATTTGCACATAACTACAAAATATAAATGGGGAGTGGTGGTGAAGTTTTTGAAAACATCTTTGAGGTAGCATATTTTTCACACAGAAGATATCTGCATGGCCAGAAATGAAGGCTTGGCTCAAACCTCTGAAATTTACATTAACTTCTGAAAGTTGTTTGAATAGTCTGATTTTTAGGAAGTATTTTTGATATCAGATATACTTCATTTAAAGTGAGTAGAATAATTATAACAGTACTTGGCTTTCATGCTATCCTAACAGATTAAAACCTTCCAAAGGATGATAATTGCTTAATTAATGCTTCAGTACATTCACATGCACCTTCTGTGGTCGACAGAATTCTAAGATGATGCCCAATGATCTTTGTAGGAGCCCCTCCCCTTGAGTATGAGACCTGTGAATGTGATGGAATATCATTCCCATTATTAGATTATGATATATAGCACAGTTGATTGGGAGATTATCCAGAGTGAGCCTGACCTAATCAGGTGAGCACTTAAAAGGCACAGAGAGGACTTCTAATCCAGATAAGATGGTTTATACTTCCCTCTCCCTGTTCCCGCTTTATACGCACAACTATATATCCTGGAAATAATATGAGACAACCAAAGGAGATCTCTGAAAAGTCTAGAGAAAGTGAATTGCCTAGGGACCCTCAGAATGGATGAACAGCCTCATGGCAGGGCACCTTATGACCCTCTACCAACAAAAAAATGTGATCCAGGCCCAGCATTTCCTAACTCCCAACTTAGTAACAGGAAGTGGCTCAAAGAGGCTCTTCCTCCATCACATCAAATGGGAATCCCCCAAACACCAGGCGAGCCTTGCAGAACCTGCAAGGACGAACAATTGGAAGCCCTGATGACACTAAGTGACCAGGGAAAGTGCTTTCCTTCCCCACTGGGCCTGAGATCCCCCTTCACCACCCAGACACATCAGTGGCTAAGGGTCCCAGCAAAAGTGCTCCTACCACAAAAAGCTCCCACCTGGACAATGCTCTCCTCAGATGGGCCTGAGACTCCTCTCCCCTCCCCAGAAACATCAGGCAACTTGCTGGTACCGGCAACGGAGATCCCTCCACAGAAAGCTCTCAACCTGGTAAGCACCCTCCACTCCTTACAGTCCAGGGAGACCCTGTCACAAGTGCCTGGCCCAGGAAGGACTCTTCATCACGTGTTCCAGAGATTCCCTTCCCTCACCAGAAGCACCAAGTGCCGTATCCTGGGGAAGCTACTTCAGACCCCGTAAGCAGCATGAGAAGGGACCAGAGGTAACCCCACCTGCACAAGAGAAACAGACCATAAGAGTACCACAAAGGGTCAGAAAATTAGGTTATCATGGAACCACCATCCATAAAAGTACAGGAAATGTGTGCCAAACCTATAAAGAGTGAATGCCTGCTAAAAATTAAAGAAAACAAAACACTTTAAATAGGGACCAAAGTATCCTAACATAATAGCCAAAATGTCCAAAAGACAATAAAATATCACTACTTATACCAAGAACCAGATACATGACAGCTTGAATAAGATGTGACAGATGATGCCAACAGAGATGAATTAGATGTTAGAATTATCTGACAAGGGTTTAAAAATGCTGATTTCAGACCTTTAAGACCTTGAACACAGAACCTAGTCACTCCATGCCAGTATCCCCACCTATAGAACTGTGAGCTAATAAAGGGTTGCTGTTTTAAGCCATTACATTTGTACTAATTTCTTATGCAGCAACAGACAACTAACACAACTTCTCATCTAGGATCCATCCTGTACCTAGAAAATGATTATAATGAGTCCTAGACAAGTAAATGGCTTAATGTCTTGGTTCTAGGCCCACTATAACATTATATTCTACCATTTTTCCCAAAAATGGAATCCCTAATTCCTGCTACTGAAGCTGCTAGAAGACAGTATCCTTCCTGTTTGAACAACCACCAATATCGTATCGCTCTAACTTTACTTCACATCACCCTATCTCATTCTACCAGTATATGCTGCTTATATCATAAACCCAATTTAACACTCTGACTTTGAAACTATAGAGCCACTTATTTTTCTCTCAAAGCGATTGCTGAGTATTATATTGCTCTTCCAAATCATATTCCTCTCTGTCTGCCCTGACAAATCAGAAATGGAGAAGATTTGTACCTGAATCTTCTGAGCTCAACCTGATACGTTTTTTACATTACAGTATATCAGTTTAAATACACAGCATCACTGTGGTTGTGAGCATAAATATTTCCATCTTAAGAATTTTCTCTGTATTTTCTTGGTAGTTTTTAAAACATTTGTTTATTTTGGCCTAATTCCAAAAAAAAACCCCTTATCTGAATAACAAATTGTTTTTAAAAGTAGTTATAGCCTGTGGATAAGTTTTTGATAGCAATATAAAGTCTATCTTTTTTGGCTAACCATGAAAATAAGTTGTGCTCTCAATATTCCATGAAGAATTAAGTAGAAAGATTCTTTTGTAAATGCAAACAAGCCTGAGCATCGAACAACATGAACATCAAAACACTGCATGTACTGGAAAGTTCACAAAGAAATGTGACGTTTCTGTTAAGTAATATTACTTGTTATCCATATACAATACTTTGAGATCTTCAGTATCTTCTTTACTACAATTAACCAAACATTTCATGTCTTTTCATTATTTGAGAGGTGAATGTATACTCCCTTCAATGAGAAGTTCCTGGTATGAGAATTTCGACTGGAAATCTGAACTGCATTTCTTTTCTGTGACTTCATTTAAGATTTGAAAATTCTTTACCATCCTAACTCAGGCTTTTTCACCATGAAATAAGAGGCTCTCCTTTGTGTGATATTCAAAACTCTCCATTTTTAAGCATCAAGCCAGCATCTTTAACATCACTGCAAAAATGTGGAGATTTGGAAAAGCATGTTGGGGAAAATCCTTTTTCTCTCATCCACCATTCGTAGAGGATAGACACTAATTATAAGCCAACTCTGGGCTCTGGGTTCTCCATTCTCACATCACTATTCACAACACAGTTATCTACCACCCCTGGCCTTGTCATCTTCTATTCTGGAAGTGTATTTTTTTTTCTTTAGTAGCACTTGTGACTATCTAAAACATTTTTTATTTATCTTGTGCTTGTTTTCTTCCCCATTCCTATCCCAAAATAGAAGCTCCAAAAGATCTTTCTTTTTTTTAAAATTACTACTATATTTCTAAAAACTAGAACAGTTACTGGCATACACACACACACACACTCACACACACACACACACTGCTTCAGAATTTTTGGCCACTGTGAGCATTCCAGACTTATTTTTCACCCTTTATTCTCCAAAGAAAACCTATTTTAATACTGTTACCAACCATCCAGGATTTGATGTATTTCAACCTAGATCTCTCTCACTTACTTAACATATTTGTATAGGGTTTCTTGCCTATTAAGTTATAATATCTGCCAACCATTTTCTAAATCACTATTTCAGGCATTCAACACTGACCAAGAATGTGCCATGCCCAATGCTGGGTGCTAGGGTTATAGTTACGAAGTACAGCACTTATCATGACGAAATGTATTACATTTTAAAGAAGGCAGATGAATCAACATACAGTAACACTCTAGGTCAGGGATGCCCTGACACAGATTCAGATACAGGATACAATGGAATGATCTAGGAGGAGAAATCTACACTAATAATTCAAACCTCCTTAAAGTTGGGTTATATCTGAGTTGTATCTTACAGGACTAGTAGCAATTAGCCAATGAAATGAAGTCATTAATTTTATTCTAAGCAAAATAAACACTGCATGCAACAGTAAAGATGCACTGAAAATTTAGGGCTCAGTAAACAGTAAGTATGAATCATCATGCTCTGGGGTAGAAGAGGAAGAGATGTAAGTACATTAGCAAGAAATGAAGAGATGAGGCCAAAGAGGTAACAAGTGGTATTGTGTATCAGGCTGAAGAGTTGAACTAGATCTTCTAAGCAATGCACAGTCAACACAATATTTCTTTTCCTTTTTTTTTATTTTTTTATCAGTTTCTGCTTTATAACAAAGTGAATCAGTCATACATATACATCCGTTCCCACATCCCTTCCCTCATGCATCTCCCTCCCTCCCACCCTCCCCATCCCACCCCTCCAGGCAGTCACAAAGCACCGAGCTGATCTCCCCATGCTCTGCAGCTGCTTCCCACTATTTATCTACCTCACATTTTGTAGTGTATATATGTCCATGCCTCTCTTTCGCTTTGTCACAGCTTACCCTTCCCCCTCCCCATATCCTCCAGTCCATTCTCAAGTAGGTCTGTGTCTTTATTCCCGTTTTACCCCTAGGTTCTTCATGACATTTTTTTTTTAATTCCATATATATGTGTTAGCATACGGTATTTGTCTTTCTCTTACTGACTTACTTCACTCTGTATGACAGACTCTAGGTCTATCCACCTCATTACAAATAGCTCAGTTTCGTTTCTTTTTATGGCTGAGTAATATTCCATTGTATATATGTGCCACATCTTCTTTATCCATTCATCCGATGATGGACACTTAGGTTGTTTCCAGCTCCGGTCTATTGTGAATAGAGCTGCAATGAACATTTTGGTACATATCTCTTTTTGAATTATGGTTTTCTCAGGGTATATGCCTAGTAGTGGGATTGCTGGGTCATATGTAGTTTTTTAAGGAACCTCCATACTGTTCTCCATAGTGGCTGTACCAAATCACATTCCCACCAGCAGTGCAAGAGTGTTCCCTTTTCTCCACACCCTCTCCAGCATTTATTGTTTCTAGATTTCTTGATGATGGCCATTCTGACTGGTGTGAGATGATATCTCATTGTAGTTTTGATTTGCATTTCTCTAATGATTAATGATGTTGAGCATTCTTTCATGTGTTTGTTGGCAGTCTGTATATCTTCTTTGGAGAAATGCCTATTTAAGTCTTCTGCCCATTTTTGGATTGGATTGTTTGTTTTTTTGCTATTGAGCTGCATGAGCTGCTTATAAATTTTGGAGATTAATCCTTGGTCAGTTGCTTCATTTGCAAATATTTTCTCCTATTCTGAGGGTTGTCTTTTGGTCTTCTTTATGGTTTCCTTGGCTGTGCAAAAGCTTTGAAGTTTCATTAGGTCCCATTTGTTTATCTGTGTTTTTATTTCCATTTCTCTAGAAGGTGGGTCCAAAGGGATCTCGCTGTGATTTATGTCATAGAGTGTTCTGCCTATGTTTTCCTCTAAGAGTTTGATAGTTTCTGGCCTTACATTTAAGTCTTTAATCCATTTTGAGCTTATTTTTGTGTATGGTGTTAGGGAATGATCTAATCTCATACTTTTACATGTCCCTGTCCAGTTTTCCCAGCACCACTTACTGAAGAGGCTGTCCTTTCTCCACTGTACATTCCTGCCTCCTTTATCAAAGATAAGTTGACCATATGTGCGTGGGTTTATCTCTGGGCTTTCTATCCTGTTCCATTGATCTATCTTTCTGTTTTTGTGCCAGTACCACACTGTCTTGATTACTGTAGCTTTGTAGTATAGTCTGAAGTCAGGGAGCCTGATTCCTCCAGCTCCATTTTTCGTTCTCAAGATTGCTTTGGCTATTCGGGGTCTTTTGTTTTTCCAAACAAATTTTGAAATTTTTTGTTCTAATTCTCTGAAAAATGCCAGTGGTAGTTTGATAGGGATTGCATTGAATCTGTAGATTGCTTTGGGTAGTAGAGTCATTTTCACAATATTGATTCTTCCAATCCAGGAGCATGGTATATCTCTCCATCTATTTGTATCATCTTTAATTTCTTTCATCAGTGTCTTATAATTTTCTGCATACAGGTCTTTTGTCTCCTTAGGTAGGTTTATTCCTAGATATTTTATTCTTTTTGTTGCAATGGTAAATGGGAGTGTTTTCTTGATTTCATTTTCAGATGTTTCATCATTAGTGTACAGGAATGCCAGAGATTTCTGTGCATTAATTTTGTATCCTGCTACTTTACCAAATTCATTGATTAGCTCTAGTAGTTTTCTGGTAGCATCTTTAGGATTCTCTATGTATAGTATCATGTCATCTGCAAACAGTGACAGCTTTACTTCTTCTTTTCCAATTTGGATTCCTTTTATTTCCTTTTCTTCTCTGATTGCTGTGGCTAGAACTTCCAAAACTAGGTTGAATAAGAGTGGTGAGAGTGGGCAGCCTTGTCTTGTTCCTGATCTTAGTGGAAATGGTTTCAGTTTTTCACCATTGAGGACAATGTTGGCTGTGGGTTTGTCATATATGGCCTTTATTATGTTGAGGAAAGTTCCCTCTATGCCTACTTTCTGCAGGGTTTTTATCATAAATGGGTGTTGAATTTTGTCGAAAGCTTTCTCTGCATCTATTGAGATGATCATATGGTTTTTCTTCTTCAATTTGTTAATATGGTGTATCACGTTGATTGATTTGCGTATATTGAAGAATCCTTGCATTCCTGGAATAAACCCCACTTGATCATGGTGTATGATCCTTTTAATGTGCTGTTGGATTCTGTTTGCTAGTATTTTGTTGAGGATTTTTGCATCTATGTTCATCAGTGATATTGGCCTGTACTTTTCTTTCTTTGTGACATCCTTGCCTGGTTTTGGTATCAAGGTGATGGTGGCCTTGTAGAATGAGTTTGGGAGTGTTCATTCCTCTGAAATTGTTTGGAAGAGTTTGAGAAGGATGGGTGTTAGCTCTTCTCTAAATATTTGATAGAATTCACCTGTGAAGCCATCTGGTCCTGGGCTTTTGTTTGTTGGAATATTTTTAATCACAGTTTCAATTTCAGTGCTTGTGATTGTTCTATTCATATTTTCTATTTCTTCCTGAGTCAGTCTTGGCAGGTTGTGCATTTCTAAGAATTTGTCCATTTCTTCCAGGTTGTCCATTTTATTGGCATAGATTTGCTTGTAGTAATCTCTCATGATCTTTTGTATTTCTGCAGTGTCAGTTGTTACATCTCCTTTTTCATTTCTAATTCTATTGATTTGAGTCTTCTCCCTTCTTTCTTGATGAGTCTGGCTAATGGTTTGTCAATTTTGTTTATCTTCTCAAAGAACCAGCTTTTAGTTTGGTTGATCTTTGCTATCGTTTCCTTCATTTCTTTTTCATTTTTTTCTGATCTGATTTTTATTATTTCTTTCCTTCTGCTAACTTTGGGGTTTTTTTGTTCTTCTTTCTCTAATTGCTTTAGGTGCAGGGTCAGGTTGTTTACTCGAGATGTTTCCTGTTTCTTAAGGTGGGATTGTATTACTATAAACTTCCCCCTTAGAACTGCTTTTGCTGCGTCCCATAGGTTTTGGGCCGTTGTGTCTCCATTGTCATTTGTTTCTAGGTATTTTTTAATTTCCTCTTAGATTTCTTCAGTGATCACTTCGTTATTGAGTAGTGTATTGTTTAGCCTCCATGTGTTTGTATTTTTTACAGATCTTTTCCTGTAATTGATGTCTAGTCTCATAGCATTGTGGTCGGAAAAGATACTTGATACAATTTCAATTTTCTTAAATTTACCAAGGCTTGATTTGTGACCCAAGATATGATCTATCCTGGAGAATGTTCCATGAGCAGTTGAGAAAAATGTGTATTCTGTTGTTTTGGGATGGAATGTCCTATAAATATCAACTAAGTCCATCTTGTTTAATGTATCATTTAAAGCTTGTGTTTCCTTATTTATTTTCATTTAGGATGATCTGTCCATTGGTGAAAGTGGGGTGTTATAGTCTCCTACTATGATTGTGTTACTGTCGATTTCCCCTTTTATAGCTGTTAGTATTTGCCTTATGTATTGAGGTGGTCCTATGTTGGATGCATAAATATTTACACTTGTTATATCTTCTTCTTGGATTGATCCCTTTATCGTTATGTAGCGTCCTTCTTTGTCTCTTCTAATAGTCTTTATTTTAAAGTCTATTTTGTCTGATATAAGAATTGCTACTCCAGCTTTCTTTTGATTTCCATTTGCATGGAAAATCTTTTTCCATCCCCTTACTTTCAATCTGTATGTGTCTCTAGGTCTGAAGTGGGTCTCTTGTAGACAGCACATATATGGGTCTTGTTTTTGTATCCATTCAGCCACTCTGTGTCTTTTGGTGGGAGCATTTAGTCCATTTACATTTAAGGTAATTATTGATATGTATGTTCCTATTCCCATTACCTTAATTGCTTTGGGTTCGTTATTGTAGGTATATTCCTTCTGTTGTGTTTCTTGCCTAGAGAAGTTCCTTTAGCATTTGTTGTAAAGCTGGTTTGGTGGTGCTGAACTCTCTCAGCTTTTGCTGGTCTGTAAACGTTTTAATTTCTCCATCAAATCTGAATGAGATCCTTGCTGGGTAGAGTAATCTTGGTTGCAGGCTTCTCTCCTTCATCACTTTAATTATGTCTTGCCACTCCCTTCTGGCTTGTAGAGTTTCTGCTGAGAGATCAGCTGTTAACCTTATGGGGATTCCCTTGTGTGTTATTTGTTGTTTTTCCCTTGCTGCTTTTAATATGATTTCTTTGTTTTTAATTTTTGACAGTTTGGTTAATATGTGTCTTGGCGTATTTCCCTTTGGATTTATTCTGTATGGGACTCTCTGTGCCTCCTGGACTTGATTAACTATTTCCTTTCCCATATTAGGGAAGTTTTCAACTATAATCTCTTCAAATATTTTCTCAGTCCCTTTCTTTTTCTCTTCTTCTTCTGGAACCCCTATAATTCGAATGTTGGTGCATTTAATGTTGTCCCAGAGGTCTCTGAGACTGTCCTCTGTTCTTTTCATTCTTTTTTCTTTATTTTGCTCTGCATCAGTTATTTCCACTATTTTATCTTCCACCTCACTTATCCGTTCTTCTGCCTCAGTTATTCTGCTATTGATCCCATCTAGAGTATTTTTCATTTCATTTATTGTGTTTTTAATCGATGCTTGATTCATCTTTAGTTCTTCTAGGTCCTTGTTAACTGTTTCTTGCATTTTGTCTATTCTATTTCCAAGATTATGGATCTTGGAAATAGAATCTTGGATCAGCTTTACTATCATTATTCTGAATTCTTTTTCAGGTAGACTGCCTATTACCTTTTCATTTGTTACGTCTGGTAGGTTTTTATCTTGCTCCTTCACCTGCTGTGTGTTTTTCTGTTTTCTCATTTTGCTTATGTTACTGTGTTTGGGGTCTCCTTTTTGCAGGCTGCAGATTTGTAGTTCCCATTGTTTTTGGTGTCTGTCCCCAGTGGCTAAGGTTGTTTCAGTAGGTTGTGTAGGCTTCCTGGTGGGGGGGACTAATGCCTGTGTTCTGGTGTTTGAGGCTCGATCTTGTCTTTCTGGTGGACAGGTCCACGTCTGGTGGTGTGTTTTGGGGTGCCTATGGCCTTATTATGTTTTTAGGTAGCCTCTCTGCTAATGGGTGGGGTTGTGTTCCTGCCTTGCTAGTTGCTTGGCATAGAGTGAACAGCACTGTAGCTTGCTGGTCATTGACTGAAGCTGGGTGCTGGTGTTGAGATGGAGATCTCTGGGAGATTTTCGCTGCTTGATATTATGTGGAGCTGGGAGGTCTCTTGTGGACCCGTGTCCTGAAGTTGGCTCTCCCACTTCAGAGGCACAGCACTGACTCCTGGCTGCAGCACCAAGAGCCTTTCATCCACCCGGCTCAGAATAACAGGGAGAAAAAGCAGAAAGAATTAGTAGAAGAAAGAAAGACAGAGGGAAAGAAAGGAAGAAGGGAAGAAAGGAAGGAAGGAAGGAAGGAAGAAAGAAAGGGAGGAAGGATGGAAAGAAAGAAAGAAAGGAGGGATGGAGGGAGGAGTGAAAGCAAAAGGAAGAGTGAATGGAAGAAGGGAGGGAGGGAGGGAGGAAGGAAAGAAAGAAAGAAAGACAGGAGGGAGGGAGGGAGTAAGGAAAGTAAAAGAAAGTGGAAAGAAGGGTGGGAGGCAGGGAGGGAGGAAAGAAAAAGAAAGAAGGAAAGGAGGAGCAGAAGGAGGGAGGGAGGTAGGGAAGGTAGGAAAAAAAGAAAGATCAGGTAAACTAAAATAGAATAAAGTATGAAATATAGTAGTGTTATTAAAATTAAAAAGTAATTATTGAAAAAAAACGGACAGATAGAACCCTGGGACATATGGTGGAAGCAAAGCTATACAGAGAGAATCTTACACAGAAGATTACACCTACACATTCACAAAAAGAGAGCAGGGGGAAAAATCAAAAATCTTGCTCTCCAAGTCCACCTCCTCAATTTGGGATAATTCGTTGTAAAAAGAGGAAAAGGGCAAGAAGTCTGAAATCTTGCTCTCTAAGTCCACCTCCTTAATTTGGGATAATTCGTTGTAAAAAGATGAAAAGGGGGGAAAGTCTTAAATCTTGTCCTCAAAGTCCACTTCCTCAATTTGGGATGATTCGCTGTCCATTCATGCACTCCACAGACACAGGGCACATCAAATGGACCGTGAAGCTTTAATCTGCTGCCTCGGAGGCTGCACAGAGAGATTTCCCTTTCTCTTCTCTGCTCTCACAGCTCCCGGGTCTCAGCCTTGGACCTGGCCCCGCCTCTGCGTGTAGGTCGCCGGAGGGCGTCAGTTCTTCGCTCAGACAGGACGGGTTTAAAGAAGCCGCTGATTCGGGGGCTCTGGCTCACTCAGGCAGAGGGGAGGGAGGGGCGCGCAGTGTGGGGCGGGCCTGCGGCGGCAGAGGCCGGCGTGACATTGCAGCAGCCCGAGGCGCTCCGTGCGCTTTCCCAGAATAGCCGTCCCCGGGTCCCGGGACCCCGGCAGTGGCGGGGTGCAAGGCCCCCCGGAAGGCGGGGCGGACAGTGACCCGCGCTCGCACACAGGCCCTGCGGTGGCGGCAGCAGCAGCAGCCCCAGCGTCCCACACCCGTCTCCAAGGTCCGCGCCTGTCTCCGGCGCTTACCCAAGCAGCCCTCTTAATGCCCTCTCCTGGCGCACCAGGAAACAAAAGGGAAAAAAGTCTCTTGCCTCTTCAGCAGCTCCAGACCCTTTCCCCAGACTCCCTCTGGGCTAGCCGTGGTGCACTAACCCCTTCAGGCTCTCTTCCTGCCGCCAGCCCCAGTCCTCTCCCTGCGCTCTGACTGAAAGCCGATACCCGAGCCTCAGCTCCCAGCCCCCCCCGCCACGGCGGCCGAGCAGACAAGCCTCTCGGGCTGGTGAGTGCCTAAGAGCACCGATCCTCTGTGCCGGAATCTCTCCGCTTTGCCCTCCACACCCCTGTTGCTGTGCTCTTCTCCACTACTCTGGAGATTTCCCCCTCCACCACCTGCAGTCTCCGCCAGCGAAGGGGCTTGTAGTGTGTAGAAACCTTCCCTCCTTCACGGCTCCCTCCCACTGGTGCAGGTCCCGTCCCTATCCTTTTGTCTCTGTTTATTCTTTTTTCTTTTGCCCTACCCAGGTATGTGGGGAGTTTCTTGCCTTTTGGGGGGTCTGAGGTCTTCTGTCAGCGTTCAGTAGGTGTGCTGTAGGAGTTGTTCCACGTGTAGATGAATTTCTGATGTATCTGTGGGGAGGAAGGTGATCTCCGCGTCTTACTCTTCCGCCATCTTCCTCCGGGGTCCGATTTTTCTAATAGGAATAAAATTTTTCAATTTTTAGAATGGTCATACTAGCAGGGATATGAACAGTTTGTCAAAATTTAGATTGTCCCACTTATGGTGTTACGGCATTAACTGGAAGAAAAAAGTATAAAGTCCTGATATAATGGTGAGACAGTTGAGATATGGATGCATATAGATTCAAGTAGTATTAAAGAAGCACAATAAAATTTGGTGGCTGCTTGGATAATTTAAAGATGACCTTAAGTTTCTGGTTTAGGTGACTGAGTAGATGGTGAGAAGTTCCACTGATATAAGAAATGCAATATAACTTGTTTGTCATAGTAGAGGAATAGATGACAATTCAGCTGGAATCTCTGAGATTTGAGATGTCAGAGTGATATTTTAGTGGCAATGTTCATCTAGCTATCACGGAATATCAAGTATGCTTCTAAAATCAGGATAAAGATGCCAGACTGAAGTCAAAGAAGTATGAGGTATTGCCTGTGAAAGTATGTTCCATGGTAGTAGTGGAGGGAGATGGATGGAATCCTTTGGAACAGGAGCAATTATAAAGTAGACAGACATAAAGAAGCTAGCAAAGATAATCAAGACAGAAAAATGAGAGGTGTAAAGATAATCATAAACACAGAGCTCATGGTCTTCATTCGTAAATATGAAGAGAAAACAAAATATCTCTAGATGTTAAGAAGAATGTAAACTACTAGGAAAACAAGGGTTTTGTAATTTTCACTACAATAGTCATAGCACCCAAAAAATACTGCCTTGCCCAAAGTCGATGTTCCATAAATATTTGTTGAGATATTTGAGATAGGCATGACATAAGAGAGAATAAGATAAATATTAAAAATAGCAAAATAAATCCTGGGAGAAATAAGAATAATTCATGGACTAGGAAAGAACCTGAAAGGCTTAGTTTTACCATGAGCAGATGGAGACCTGCCACTATTCTATACACATACAAATGTTGAAAGAATAAGTCTTTGGCAGGAACTGTAACAAACACACTGGCCATTATAGATCACCTGGAAACAGTCTTTACATATCTTTTTTAAAAGGCTCCTTTTTAAAAGAAAGAATTGGTAAGAGGGTGGTTAAATGCCTTTCTGTCAGGCTTTTTGTTTGGAGAAAAAGGTGTAGGTGAAGTAACTCTGCCCCACATAGGCTTTCAGTCTACGTCTCCCTCTTGCCATCCTGAGTTACTCAGGAGTTCTGCTGAGCACATATATATCTCAGAAGCTGAAGTCCCCTCCTTGCATATTATAGTAGTGGACTTCCCTTTCTTTCAGATTTCACCATTATTATGATAGGTTTTTGAGAGGCAAAGGTAATGGCTACGTATGCTTGCAGTCACAAACATCTTGAAGCAGAGCCCATTTTCTTTTGTATTTCGAAATCCAATATAAAGGAATTTAAAAATTCAGCAAGAGGGAAAGGGTTTCAGAGTATGTGAACTTGAAAGAGTATATACCCATAACTTCATTTTTGCAAGAAAATTAGCTTCTTGAAATCTTATGCAATTGCTGCCATGGTCATTGTATTAATTTTAAGTTGTAATTTTAGAGAACACTTACAAATTAGTTTAAAGGCTAAAAAGGAATTTATTGACTCACAATACAACAAAGTTTGAAAGTGCTGATACTTTCAGACACAGGTAAGTGTGGGGGCCCAAAGGATATAAATAGAAAATGTTTCTCTGACTTGGATATTCTTCCCTCTGCAGTTTGTTTTGTTTGTTTTGTTTTGTTTTGTTTTGTATTATTTTGGGGAAACCTGTCTCCAAGGGGTGGCAAGAAAAATGACCAAACGCAACTCTATTTTTGTATATTACCAATTTACTGAACCCAGGCAAAGAGACAGCCTTTATACAAAAGACTGACTCAGCTTGGGATTTCTGTTAAAACCTCAAGTTCAGGGAATTCTAACTGGCCAGGTCTTGGTCACATGCCCAGCACGAGAATATGGAGGTGGGATCTCCAAGCCAAACCAGATGGAAATGTGGACAAATTCACCAAAAGTAGCAATGAAGGTCTTCTAAGGGTTCTCTTTTGTTTTTCACACTCTTCTGGAATCAATTCTGGTGGTATATATTTTACTAGGAAATAATCAATTTCATCCAGTTTTTAGATTTTTACAGCATATTTATGTTCCATGCATCATCCTAAATTTAATATATTTCCCTTTGTGTTATTTTTCTTTCTGTTCCTATACTTTATACCTTGGCTTTCTCCCTTTTTCCTTGATCAGAATATCAAATGACATTCGATAAACTCTATATTAAAGTTTGGTTGGACAAGTAGAACCACTAGAAGGACTTTATTATAGAGATTAAACCTTACATGATAGTGGGGCTTTGTTAAGCAGTCTATGTAAATCCACTGCCCCTGCCTCTTGGTGCCAGTTTTGAAGTCAGTAGGGCTGGCAGTCAGGAATGAGAGATGATCTGAAGTTAGGAGATCAAGGATAAGCTGGAACCTTCAAAGATAAGCTATAATCCAATTAGAAAAAATGAACTGAACACCATATTAAAAGGATTATACATCATGGCCAAGTGGGATTTATGTGTAAAATGGTTCAACAGACAAAAATCAATCAATGTGATACACCACATTAACAGAATGAAGGACAGAAAAACCACATGATCATCTCAATTGATGCAGAAAAAGGCAGAAAAAGTATGTTCATTGGAGTTCAAAACTCCATAGAAAGTTTAAATAACATATTTGATAAAACTGAATTTGAATTTTATAAGTTGAAAATAAGCAAGAAAAAAATGATGAGATTAAATGAAAATGTGAATGATAAAGGAATAAAGGATAAAACGGAGGACCCACATTCATCTAATAATATTTTTAGAAGGTGAGATTAGAGTGAATTTAACAAGTATTTGAAGAAACAGTACTTCTCAGAGATTAAGTTAGAAATAAATCCTCAGATAAAAGAAGTGCATGGAGTCACCAGTAAAAGAAATGAAAACAAATATATGACTATATCCTGTATCGTATACCTCACCT
The DNA here is from genome assembly GCF_964341445.2 of Mesoplodon mirus. Classification (NCBI taxonomy): domain Eukaryota; kingdom Metazoa; phylum Chordata; class Mammalia; order Artiodactyla; family Ziphiidae; genus Mesoplodon; species Mesoplodon mirus. The sequence continues at coordinate 40,905 of NW_028294438.1, read as the reverse complement.
CAGCCTGATCCTTCCTTTGTTCCACATTAAAAGAATGTGCAACACTGGCAGACTACTTATATATACAATCTGACAGTGTATCACTGTGTTCATGGTTCCAACAAATCTATCCTCCACCTCTCTCCTTACTCCAGCAGGTGAGAATATTCCTAAAACAACCCTTTCAGTTCTCCCACAGGCTAAACCCATGGATGAATTCTTATTCCTTTCTTCACATTCCCTCCCCATAATTTTGAGATCCAGTTTACAGAACTTCCAGAGGTCAAATCCCAGCTTGATCATGCATTCTCATATTGAATCGCCAGCCTTCCCTGCTTCACTGCTTTTGCCCTGCAATCCGGTTCACTTGCATTGTACTCTCTAATTAAATAATAGCACATAAACTCTTGGCCTGAGGCTCTGCTTTCTGGGGAACCAAGGCTAAAAAACAGCTGGTAAACCACATCACATAATGGCAAAGAGGAAAGTCTACAAAGCAACTTGGAAGACAGAAAGAATATCAAATAAAAAGAGCAAGTAGACTAGTAGCAATCTTCTCATCAGTAACAATAGATGCCAGAAGATAACTGAAAGCACTATCCTTAAAGTACTAATGGAAAAATCACTCTTAACCTAGAATAGAACATTTAACTAACCATATTAAAAAATGAAAGAGATGACATTTTCGGACAAAGACAGAAATTTCTACCTATAGATCTTCAATACTAAAACTTCCAAGGAATAGGTTTCTTACTGAAGGGAATTAAACTCACTGTGAAGAAGTGGGATTAAGGAACAAACTGAGCAAAGAAAGTGATATACAGGTAGATAAATCCAAGAAGTTTAACTGTTAAACACTGTGTAATTGTGTGACTAATTTGGGGGCCAAGTCAAAAATAAAGTGCAGGGGCTTCCCTGGTGGCACAGTGGTTGAGAGTATGCCTGCCGATGCAGGGGACACGGGTTCGTGCCCCGGTCTGGGAAGATCCCACATTCCACGGAGCAGCTGGGCCCATGAGCCAAAATTACTGAGCCTGCGCGTCTGGAGCCTGTGCTCCGCAACAAGAGAGGCCGCGATAGTGAGAGGCCCGCGCACCGCGATGAAGAGTGGCCCCCGCTCTACAACTGGAGAAAGCCCTTGCACAGAAACGAAGACCCAACAGAGCCAAAAAATAAATAAATAAATAAAGCAAAACTGTCAACAAGTAAAAATAAACACTAAAAAATAAAAAATAAAATAAATAAAATAAAATAAAGTGCAATTCAATGGAATATTACTCAGCCATAAAAAGAAACGAAATTGAGTTATTTGTAGTGAGGTGGATGGACCTAGAGTCTGTCATACAGAGTGAAGTAAGTCGAAAGAGAAAAACAAATACCGTATGCTAACACATGTATATGGAATCTAAGAAAAAATAAAGGTCATGAAGAACCTAGTGGTAAGATGGGAATAAAGACACAGACCTACTAGAGCATGGACTTGAGGATATTGGGAGGGGGAAGGGTAAGCTGTGACAAAGTGAGAGAGTGGCATGGACATATATACACTACCAAACGTAACATAGATAGCTAGTGGGAAGTAGCCGCAGAGCACAGGGAGATCAGCTAGGTGGTTTGTGACCACTTAGAGGGGTGGCATAGGGAGGGTGGGAGGGAGGGAGATGCAAGAGGGAAGAGATATGGGAACATATGTATATGTATAACTGATTCACTTTGTTATAAAGCAGAAATTAACACACCATTGTAAAGCAATTATACTCCAATATAGATATTTTTTTTAAAAAAGAAATTAGAAACTCAAATAATAATAATAATAAATAAGTACAGTTAAAATAGAGATGATAATTACATGGAGATGATATAAAATACAATCAGAACCAATGGTTTGAAACTCATCAATTTTGTTTTCTGTAAGGGTTAGAGCTATTAAATATAAGACTGTGATCACTCAAGTAGGAATGTTCGACCTTTAATTACTAAAAATCTAGAATTAGAATAGATAAACTCCAAATCTGTTGAGGGGAAAAACATAACATTGAATGAAAAATGCAAGTTACAAAAGGAAATATATTATTTATGCAAGTTCAAAATATAAAAGAGTAGAATAGGATTTCTAACTATAAACAAATTCTTGATTTACAAAAATATGGATGCTAGCTATAGTCAAACTTTAGACAGTGTGTAACTAAGCAGCAAGGAAAATGCCATGGACTTTGAGAGCTCTCATGTGTATCACTAATATTTTATTCTAAAACAAGGTACCAATCAAATAGGGAAAAATCACATCTTGACTCTGAGTTTTGGATATACTAGTGATTCTGTGCTGTTTTATTAAGTTTAAATAGTTGTAAACAGTAAAAGTTAAAAAAAAAACTGTAATGGATCAATGTCCTTTACTAAGTCCTGAGTCTTAGATCATGCTTTCTCCTCCTCCTTGGGCCAGTCCTTCTCTCTTCTTCCTTTTCCTTTTATCTCTAGTACATAACCTTGTATATGGAACATAGTAAGAACACATTAAACATGTGTTGACATGAATAATTCACATGAATGAGCTTTGCAAACTAAAGCCATTATCATAAACATAAACTCCTCACAAAATAGCACAATTGTCTTCCAAGAAGTGAACCACTATAATAAACTCTGTTATGTGCTACAGAGTACCTCAACATTAGTAAATGTGAAAATATGTACCATAATTAGAAAGCTATCTTAAAGAGCATTAAAAACAAAAGAAACAATTAACTAGCATTAGTATATTAGGTAAAAATTGCTTTGTTAGATGTCTTTCCAGAAAACTGCTAGACTACAGAAAATTGTAGAATGAGGAATTTTCTAAATATGATTCTGATGTGAATCCTGTAGACCTATTTTTGCAAATAAAAGTTTCTGTAGAGAAAGTGGCATCATATAACACTGGTGGAACCAAAGCTTTTATGACTAAAGTGCACAATTAGTGGTGCACAATTATATATAACTTTGGTGGGAGACTATTAAATATCTAGCATGCGATGGTAATCTATTAATCTAAGAGTATAATTTTTAAGAGAGGTGAGAGTAGAAGGCCAATTTTTATGACAGCATAAATGCTATCAGAATTGCACTTGCGTTACTATTATATAGTAGGACACTCGCTGGTACAGAAAAATAGGTTTCTCAAGTGTGGAAGGTGAAAGAAAGAATAATGGAAATTTTAGCTTTTTGAACATAAAAATGTGAAATATATGCTTTAGCAATGAAAATGAAACTACAAAATAATCGTTTTTATTAAAAATATTTTCTTTCCCGTTACTAGGTCTTGCTAGAATACTTTTAACCAGATCATTTAATTCCCATTTCAATCCATTCTATATACCCGATTTGGTTATGATTTCTAAAAGTAATATGTATTCCCCCCCAAACCACAATATTTCACACAATATGAAAAGAGAATATTAAGCTTACCGTGAGATTGAGTAAAACCTATCATTATGCAGTGTCCTCATAATGAGATTGCACAGTATAAAAAGAACAAAACAGAATTGAAATAATGTATGAACATCCATATGTTATAGTTAGTTCTACTTGGGTGACACATTATACAATAATTCCGTGAAATTAATTGGAGAGAAATATCTCAAGACTTGAAAAAAAATCCAAATTCACAGACATTAATCTACTCTAGCATTAATTTTACTACTGTTCTTTAAAAATACTGTGAGCCTTTCTTGAAAATCTATTCTAAGTCAAACTCTCTGTCATAGTCAACTATGATTTTTGTACATTTATTCTATGGACTCAAGGAGAGAACTGAATGCTGATATCAGAATGTCCCTTGAGTCCACAGATAGATTCATTGACAATCATCTATATACATAACAAAAAAATCATGAGCTGATACTCACTACACGCAACACTTTTGGTATTCATACTTAGAGTGTTTCCTTCAAATTGATGTTCCATAGATTTTTGGTATACAATTATTTATGGAAAAAAAGATGAAATATTAAAATCTATAAAATCGCATAAATACACATACAGTTGATAATGTCTATAAGCAGTTAAACCAAATTTTTAATTCATATTTTATTTTTTGCATTTTTGTGAGAAAAGTATCAAACTCAAAGAAAAGTTGAAAGACCAGTATAATGAATAAATATACCAACTATTAATGTACCACAGTGCCAGTTTTCTCTCTCTCTCTCACTCTCCAAACACAGACACACACACACACACACACACTCAAACACACCTATGTCTCTTTTATCAAACAATCTGATATTAGCCTGAGGATATTATACTTCACCTCTAAATACTTCATTTTGCCTGTAATGAGGATACAAACCCATATCACCACTACCACACTTATGAAAATTAACATTAATTCAATTCTATCATCCATTATACAAAAGTGGAGGAAAATTTGGGACCCCAAAATATGCCTCTTTGGCATAAGAATTATTTTAGACTGGTTATTTTTAAAAAAAGAGCAGACTCAGGAGAAACTCAGAAAACCAAGTAGAAGTTACCCTTTTGTAAAGGACATTTACAAGGGGAAATCTCCATTTGTAAGGGTGTCTCCCCCTCTATATCAGAACAGGAAGGATGACTCTAAATCTCTAGAAACTCTTATCAGTAGAGAGGAAAATGACTTAAATCTGCATAACAAACATATCTTTATTTACTGTGCTTTGCCGGGTAACCGCCCATAACTGCCCCCCCACACTAAACATCTTCTTTGTCTTTAGCTGGAGATGGTATCTCAGGTGGTGGCTTGGGCCATTTTGGGGAGATACTCAGTTTTCCTGGGTACCTCCCATGTATATAGGAGGTATACCTGTTATTAAAATTCTGTTTGGGGACTTCTCTGGTGGCACAGTGGTTAAGAATCCACCTGCCAATGCAGGGCACATGGGTTCGAACCCTGGTCCGGGAAGATGCCACATGCTGCGGGGCAACAAAGCCCGTGCACCACAACTACTGAACCTGCACTCTAGAGCCTGCGAGCCACAACTACTGAAGACCGCATGCCTAGAGCCCGTGCTCTGCCACAAGAGAAGCCACCGCAATGAGAACCCGAGCACTGCAACGAAGAGTATCCCCAACTCACCACAACTAGAGAAAGCCCGCATGCAGCAACAAAGACCCAATGTGGCCAAAAATAAATAAAATAAAATAAATAAATTTATTTTTAAAATTATCTTTTTATTCCTGTTACTCTGTATTTTATTATAGGAGGATTAAAGGGGAACACATTTTTCTACCCCAAAAGATGTCTCTTTGGCATGAGGATTATTTTGAGCGAAAGATAATCAAAATACATCAGATTCAGGAAAAGCCCTTTACCTGCCCCTCAACAGCTTAAATTTACATTGGAAAGGGAGCCTGTACCAGGAAAAAAGCTATTACCAGAGAGAACTTTTTACCTAAGAGACTTACTTGCGTAACAGGGCAAACTTTGTTTTCTAAACATCTCTTCCTTCCTGTGAATGGCCTTCTTTCCCTTTGTACCCCCAGACCCCTACCCCTTTCCTTAGCTCAGAATGTTATATAAGCTTCAATTCCCTGGCTGCCTTTTGGGGCTCTTAATTTTATGGGACTCCCATACATATAAAATTAAATTTGTTTTTCTCCTGTTAATGTCTTAGGTCAATTTGATTATTAGACCAGCCAAAGAACCTAGAAGGGTAGTAGGAAAATGTTTCCACTCGAGTTGGCAACCATGAAGCGACCTTCACTGGCTGGACACTGCTCACTCTGGCTGCTGCAGCTGAGAGAACCTGGGACCTCTGACAAAAGCCAAAAGAAGAAATCTCATGTCAGTCTCCCAGATCTCTGCCTGCAGGGTCTGATGGAAGTGAAGGTGGTGAGAGTCCTTTGCTTTTTCTAAATTTAGATTAGCAGGAGAAAATATTTGGGTGAATTCGTTCCTTAGGAACACCTACTCTGGTAAAAATTTGATATGAGTACTCTTGTTTTCTATTGATTATTTTCCTACTGTTTCTTTTCTTTGTTTATGTCTTTTGTGTCATTTGCCATAAGGATGAAAACCACAGTGTATAACAGAGGCAAAAGTCCTATAAGCTTGTCATTTGAGCCTGCCTCACAGACTGGTGAGTTCCCAGTTCTCACCAGACAGGCACTGTGAGTTAATGTGCACATGAGGTAAAGGCTATGACTAATGGAATTTCAGAAGCAAGCCACAGAATTGGTGGGCACAGTCGAGCACTTAAAAGCTGTTAGAGCACTTGCAACCTAACTCCAAGACCCCCAGGTTAGGATAAGTTGGTCATGAATGGGTTAAATTGACTAGGTCACCACCAACCTCAAGAAAATTTCCATGTCATGAGGTACATGGTAAAATACCACAATCCCCAATCCAGTGGCACATGCCTCTTAGCTATCAGTTTGGCTCCAAGAGACCCAAGGCTTAGCTGAAGCCATTCATGTGTACATGAAAAAAAAAAAAAAAAAAGAGGTGCAGGAAATTTTCCTTTTGTGTTGTTCTATGCTTAAGAGCTTAGCTTTATGACCAGTGAGAATATCACGTCTAGTCTCCACCACCTGGAAGGTACCTATACTTATGTGCATTTCCAGTTGAAAAGACTGGGATTCCAACTGCGGTAGCCAGTTGATCAGAATCACTGGTAACAATCTGGGCTTGCAACTGGCATCTCTTTGTCTGACTATGCCAGCTCTCAGGGGAGTCTGTCACAAGGGGCCCTGCACCATAAGGGGCCTTTGTCATCTCAACCTTCATTGTCTCATTCTAGATATTGTTAGGGCTGCATGTTTGCAGTCTCCTTTGGGACATTTCTTGCATCCATGGTTAAGCCATAAAAAGTCTTATTGGTTTGATTTGATATTGAGATTAAGATAAGATCCTACCTGTCAATTGCCAGACAATGGGAGCTTCGAATTGGCTATATTTAAGTGTAATGGCTATTGTTAGGGACTCCCTTAATAAGACGAGAGAACAGAAATTAGACTCAGAACAAAAATAACATCTACACCTGACATAAATTCCCCTTTTTCATCCTCTTATACATTCCTTTACCCCCAACTCCCTGTCCCTGACCCTCCAGATATTTTGGCTCTCTGGGCCTCTGGTCTAAACCCTACCTCTCAAAATCCAACTCCATCACCTCAGTGAACTCCCTTAGGTCCCCAGATTCCTCCAACATCCCCCCAAATCCATTAAACATCAAGTTGCCTGTTTTGACTTCCCTTTCTTTACAAGATTTACAGAGAGCACTCTGGCCTAACCTCTAGGCCTGGGGTATACAGATTAGGCATTAAAATACTAAAAGCAAGGAACTGAATTTAGAACAAGTACCAGAGACAGATGGTAGGGATCATTTTTCCATCCCTTATGACACATGCCACTTTCCAGGGCTCTGTAAACAGGCTCTGCCAGCTTTAGGCCTTCCTATGCAATGCCTCTGTGGTTGTTTCCAGGACCCACACCACAAAAAATTCATGGCCCCCAGACAGCAGCAGATGTTCTAAGTTATAAAGCCTTTTACCTCAACTTTCAGAACATGTTACCAAATTTAGAGAGGAATGGAAAGCTTAGTGGCCATTCACAACCACACTCACAGCAACCTAGATTGGCTGTTAAGGGATGTTCTTCCCACCCTTGATTATACTACAGCTATCAGACAAGCCAGGCAGTCCCCTGAGGAACACCTCCCCGCTGCAGAGGAAACAGATGGCCAGAAGTTCTCCCAGGCCCTCCTACAAATGATCGGGAAATGGGTCACCTGGAGGCCAATGTTTAGGGGCTAGTAGAAGCAATAGTACAGGTTTCTCCCTAAGGTGAATTGGTCTGAGGTTGAATTTTGACTCAGAAAGGTCTTTCTTAAATGCTTTAGACAGACTTTTTGAAGGCATACTGCATTAAACCCTCAAGCTCTAGAAATCTTTTAATTTTCATCTTAGTTGGAAATCTCCCTGATATAAAGAAGCAAGTTTAGTTGGATGGGCACATCAGTCCCTTGATAGGCTGTTAACCAGGTCTTTGGGGAATTGGAAACAACAATCTTTGTCTTACAAACCTCTAAAAAACCAGAAATGTGGCTCTAGAAGCAGACCAAATTCCACCTATTTTACCAATCTTCAAACCTCACCTATTCATCTCAAAATGCTTGTAGATACTGTTAAAAACCAGGACATTGGAGACAGAACTGTCTTGCACTTAAGAAAAAGAAAAATTTAAATAGTAATTACCCTGGACCTCTGAAAACAGGCAAATATGCCTGAAAAACTCCATCTTGGAGAAAACTTGGATACTTTCTCTGTGATGTAGATTTTCTACCTCCATCTCCTCTATTGACTCAACAGCCATTCCCTAAAATGCAAATCTTAGGGAGATGTTCCTCATCCGAAAAACGGGGAGGGATGGTAATTGGAAATTGGGCAAATAAAAAAAAATCTTAAATGTCCTCTCCACAAATATTAATAAAAAGCTTTAGCCATCTGAGCAGGTGAACGTCACTTATTCCAACTGCCAAAACAAAATTTGGATCCACCTGTTCATTTATAAACTCGTGAGTTTTATATTACTGTACCTTAATCATAGCTAAAATTTTAAAACTATAGTTATAAGGCCTATTGGCATCTGTCTGTATGTTTATGTGTGTCTATATATGTACGTGTGTCTATATATGTACATTGTATATGTGTGGTATTTTTCTACCTTAGGATGGTATTGCCAAAATTAATTTGTAAAAGAGCTCTATTTAGTTGGGTTGAAGGTCAAGTACTTGAAAAAATTGGGTCTTCTAAAACTCTCAGAAATATAGAAACTAACCCAAGTGTTAATCTGGGATAATCTTCAGTAAATAAAACCTAGTTTAAGTTTGTTATTTTAATTAAAATGTGTGTTGGTTTAATTACAATAATGAATGTAAACAAATTTTATTCTACCTAAGTTTACTAGAACTGCTCCTATAGAACACCCACTGATCGCTGGCAGAAGACTTCAAACCTCCCAAAAGGCAAGAAACTCCCCACGTACCTGGGTAGGGCAAAAGAAAAAACAGAGACAAAATAATAGGGACGGGACCTGCACCAGTGTGAGGGAGCCATGAAGGAGGAAAGGTTTCCGCACACTAGGAAGCCCCTTCGCGGGCAGAGACTCCGGCTGGCGGAGGGGGAAAGCTTCGGAGCCACGGAGGAGAGCGCAGCAGCAGGGGTGCGGAGGGCAAAGCAGAGAGATTCCGCACAGAGAACCGGTGCCGACCAGCACTCACCAGCCCGAGAGGCTTGTCTGCTCACCCGCCGGGGCAGGCGGGGGCTGGAAGCTGAGGCTCGGGCTTCAGTCGGATCCCAGGGAGATGACAGGGGTTGGCGGTCTGAACACAGCCTGAAGGGGTTAGTGCAGCACGGCTAGCTGGGAGAGAGTCTGGGAAAAAGTCTGGACCTGCGGAAGAGGCAAGAGACTTTTTCTTCCTTCTTTGTTTCCTGGTGCACGAGGAGAGGGGATTAAGAGCGCGAGCTGCGGCTAAGAGCGCGGACCATAGAGACGGGCATGAGACACTAAGGCTGCTGCTGCAGCCACCAAGAAGCCTGTTTGAAAGCACAGGTCACTATCCACACCTCCCCTCCCTGGAGTCTGTGCACCCTGCCACTGCCAGGGTCCCGTGATCCAGGAACAACCTCCCCGGGAGAACACACGGCACGCCGCAGGCTGGTGCAACGTCACGCCGGCCTCTGCCACCGCAGGCTCGCCCTGCACTCCGTAGCCCTCCCTCCCACCTGCCTGAGTGAGCCAGAGTCCCCGAAGCATCTGCTCCTTTAACCCCGTCCTGTCTGAGCGAGGAACAGATGCCCTCAGGCGACCTACACGCAGAGGCGGGGCCAAATCCAAAGCTGAACCCCGGGAACTGTGCGAACAAAGAAGACAAAGGGAAATCTCTCCCAGCAGCCTCAGGAGCAGTGGATTAAATCTCCACAGTCAACTTGATGTACCCTGCAACTGTGGAATACCTGAATAGACAACAAATCATCCCAAAATTGAGGCGGTTGACTTTGGGAGCAAGATATATTATTTTTTCCCCTTTTCCTCTTTTTCTGAGTGTGTATGTATGCTTCTGTGTGAGATTTTGTCTGTTAAGGTTTGCTTTCACCATTTGTCCTAGGGTTCTATCCGTCCATTTTTGTTCTTTACTTTAAAAAGAAAATTGATTCCTTGATAATTATTTTTTATTGTAATAACTTTATTTCATTTTATATTACTTTATTTTATTTTATTTTATCCTCTTCCTTCCTTCCTTCCTTCCTTCCTCTCTCTTTCTTTCTTTCTTTTTCATTCACTTTTTCTCCCTTTTATTCTGAGCCGTGTGGATGAAAGGCTCTTGGTGCTCCAGCCTGGCGTAAGTGTTGTGCCTCTAAGGTAGGAGAGCCAAATTCAGGACACTGTTCCACAAGAGACCTCCCAGCTCCATGTAATATCAAATGGCGAAAATCTCCCACAGATCTCCATCTCAACACCAAGACCCAGCTCCATTCAACGACCAGCAAGCTACAGTGCTGGACACCCAATTCCGGGGTCAACAATGTGATGACAGTTGACAACTAACCTTTTGGTGGTGAGCACACTGTAGTTTATATAAATGTCAAAATATAATATTATACACATGAACCTTATGTGTTATAAACCCATGAAAATATAAATAAATAAAAATTTAATAAATAAATTTACTTTCATTAACTTATGAAACAACATACTTTGCCCAATTTACTTAGCTTCAGAATTTTCATTTGTACAGTTTGAACCAGAAGAAGTACCTTTATTGGTTTATTTTTTTTCTAAAATTCTAAGACTAAATTGTTTTAACAATGTCTTCAAAAATTATTAATAGAATGCTTTCATAATTATCTCACGTAAATATTTAGGTAAATAGCTATGTAATAGCTGAATTTTCTCAAACTGTTAAAATATTATTTCTAAAGGTATATTTCAGGTTAAGAAGGATTAAGCTGCAGAGATATAACGTTTAATGATATTTCTCAAGTGATAAGAACTTACTATCAGAAGCATGTAATATATTAGTACCCTCATTATGAAGTTCAGATTCTCCAGCAGAAAATGCTCAGGGCACATGTGAGTGATGATAATTTTTTTTTTCTATGCCTATATTCCTATAGCATTTCTTATCATGATGTCATTGTGTAACTGCATTTAAAGTGGGCTCTTAGGGACTTCCCTGGTGGCGCAGTGGTTAAGAATCCGTCTGTCAATGCGGCGGACACAGGTTCGAGCCCTGGTCTTGGAGGATCCCACATGCCGTGGAGCAACTAAGCCCATGCACCAAAACTACTGAGCCCGTGTGCCACAACTAGTGATGCCCACGTGCCTAGACCCCGTGCTCTGCAACAAGAGAAGGCATCGCAATGAGAAGCATATGCACCACAATGAAGAGTAGCCCACACTCCCCGCAACTAGAGAAAGTCCACATGCAGCAACGAAGACCCAACACAGCCAAAAATAAATAAATTTTAAAAAAGATGATTCTTTAATCAATCAATCAATCAATCAGTAAAGTGTGCTCTTAAGCATTTGCCAATTAAAGAAACTCAACCTAAAGACCCAAAGACCCCATCTGAGTTTGCTAAGTGATGCAGTGTTAATAAAACTGTGGCTCAATGGAATCTAGTGTGTTAAAGGATTTTTTGCACACTTAGCTCTTCAACTGATTTGGTTTGGATTCTAGTCAAATTACTTGGTACCTTGGTTAAGTGGGCTAGTGAAAAATACCTGATGTATACAACCACTTCCTATGGAGCTAATAGCTATGTGTTTGCTAAGTATTTTGTGAGAAGAAAAGATCAGAGAGCAAAGAAAGCTGGATTTCCTTCAAAGCACTGAACTGTAACATGTATGTAAAGACTGGGTAATTACTGGGCAGAAACAGGCCTGCCAGTAAAAGCCAACGATATGCAGCTCCCTTCTTTTGCTGAAAATCTGTCCTAGTTTCATGTTAAATTATATATTAAAAGAATACTACATTTTTCTATAATGATGTTTGTATAATATAGAGGGTATGTTTCTGATCAAAGACTCTACATCCACGATATATGATAAAAGCAAAGGTATAATGATAAAATATCATACTCAACTCATTTAAGTAGTAAAGTATATTCTAAACCTCATAATGGACAAATATAGTCACTGTGAGGTGGTTCTATAAGTCTCTAATATATTTTAAAAAGGTATATATCATGTTCAAACGAATTTCTACTATATCTTAAATTATAACTATATAAAATGAACACATTAACTTTAATGACTACTTATTAATACTAATATAAGTCTGTTCCCCAACAAGAAAGATGTACATATGTATATGGGCGTTTGTATAAGTTAGGTAACTGGCATCTTTTAAAAAACTGTTCAAGAAAGTTTGAAGTAATGAATTTTCGTGTAGCATGAGGAGGTAATCAAAATCATTCTCCCATATTTCCTTAATTCTAAGGTACCTTATGTTGTATATGTCCTTAAGTTAGGGAAACTTTTTTTAGAAATAAAAAGCAAGTACACCAAATGCGTACATTAGAAGGAAAATTCTGGTTTTATAAATTTTATAATGAAGAAAGAAAATAGAATACATAGTTTTATTTACCTTAGAATTAAATTTGAATTTAAGCTTAATTTCTACAGTAACCTTTAGAAATTTTTATTATGCAGTCTTTCTTGATGGTAATTTGTAATTTGCTATGATTGATTTAGAATTTCCAAATTTCCATCCATTTTTAGAATTCAAAATTTTGGCTAAAGCCATCAATTATTTGAAATCCTCTCTCAATCTAGACTGTGCCTGAGGCCAGTACCTGAGCTGATCCTCTAGAGAGCCTCATGGAGATTATAATAAGGGGAGCCCTTGTTGAGTAATTTATAATTGATTAACATCATCATGAATTGCTCCCAACTTTATTCATGATTCTGAACACTTGAGATAATTGAAATACCAAAAGAATGAGTATAAAGCTATTAGGACAAGTGGATACTTGAGCCTACTCACAGTCTCTTTGAGGCAGAGGCTCATTTTGTGCATAAGTGTAAAGAAATATATTTTTGGAAAAATAATTCTAGTTCCAGTTAGAAGATGGTGAACTCAGAGATTTCATTTATCACTGCTCAAAGTGTTTAGAGCCATTGAAAACATTTCCCCCTAGACACTGACATGATGGACTTATTTAAATCAGCAATTACAAAAGTTGACCAAGTGCCAGGCATCAGTGAGTAGATTATTGGGCAAAAATCTGTTTTTCCCCTTGTACAAAACCTGGATGCATCCTGTCCAAGGACAGACTTAAACAGGCAAGGGAAAGTTTATTGAAAACTTGCAATTGGAGAGAGAGATTGGACTAAACTCTGCTGAAACAAAAGGTGGGACAGTTTATCAATTCTGGAGTGAGCTAGTGGACTGGTACTGGAGGACATTAGGAGGAGACTGGTTAATGTGATTAGGCCATCTGTGTTTGCTAATCAGCACTTATTGAAGTTAGACTCTTTCCCTCCCACAGAAAATGTGGTGCCATCTTTCTTGATGATTACATTTCGAAAACTGGCTCCCATGTCCGTGAGAAAGACATTCCTGGGTTGTAAATCTGGCAAGATGACTAGAAGAAGATATACGAGTCAAAGGGGTGAAAAAAGAATTTCCATGTTTTTTTAGAGTAAATGTTCTAAATAAGGGGAGGTCAAGGGCCTATAAGTCAGGAAGAAACCTGTCTAAAATTTTATTAAGCTGAAAGGAATGTTAAGGCTGTCTTGGTCAATCTAAACCTTGAACACAGGTACAGATGTTTGCCAACTCTAGAGAAAAGCCTACAAGTATGGCAAGCTCCTTTATCTTTAATCTCCCATCCTCCCTAATCTGATTTAGATATTTTACTTGTGTTGTCACAGGCTTACCAATATCACAGAATTTATCAGGTCAAATTGCAATTTTTTGTCTGTTTACTACTCTTGACACTAGACTGTAAGGTACCTGAGAACAGGGATCCTGTTTGCATTTGTAACCACAGGACCTACTGTAATTCCCCTTACCTCAATTAATGCCTGCTAAAATAAACTGAATTCTAAAAAATTAACAGAAAAGTAGCTGAGATAGTAAATAAGAATGTGGGAATTACAAAAATATTAAGAGCCTTTAGGTTAGTAAAATGAAGATGGTAAGGGAATATGATCAGAAGCCATATATTCCTAGAAGGTATGAAATTTTCTAGTAAATCCTAGAAAACTAGAAGTTGGCCACACCCAGTGGAGATAGGAAAGAGGGCTCACATTTAATGTACACTATATGGTAGACACTATGTTAGCATATCAAATTTAATCGTTTCTCTGTGAAGAAAGCACTGCAAACCCTATTTCATAAGTAAGAAAACTGATACCTGGAGTGGCCATATACCACCTACAGAACAGTGAACCAAGATTGAAACACTCACCTTTATGGCCCCAAGTCATAAAGCTATTAAACTTGGCTGCCTTAAACATAAATTATAATAGTTTAAGTTTAGGAGAGAAAAATGATCAATACTTTTAACTTTGCATATGAGATGATATCCCTAAGAAGGGATCACCCTCAAAATATAAATAGAATCAATAAGTATCAGATGTATCTTTAAATACTAGAGACAAGCCAGGGTGTAAAGAATACTGGTGATGTTTGGGGATACCTTCCAAAACTTTTGAAGGTGGTGTCCCCACAAGGAGGCTCTGTCTCTTGGTAGCACCATCAGCTCTGCTTCTGGATTGGATGGATATTGAGATGACGTTAGAAGTGCTCTTCTCTTAGAGTTAGGACATTCGCGGATTTTTTAGTAATGAAATACCTTTGATTCTTTGCTTTATCACCAAAAAAGATTGTTTAAAGGAACAACCTTTTTGTTTTTCCAGATACACACTGGGAATGCTATTTACCAACACTCAATACATGCTAGAGATATGATGGTAGTCCCCTTATATATCCCAGTATACCGTACAGAAAATATTAAGGCTACTGGCATCAGTTCCATATGGTTAAATAAGCTGTTTAAAGGAGGATATTCCTGAACTGGAGAGGGATGTCTGGGACAAGAGCAAGCAGGATGGAGAGGATTTAATCAACAATTTAGTTTTATCTGGAAGCCTGATAAAATTCAAATACCCATGTCTCGCTTGCATGGGACTTATTTTTCAACATCATATGGCTTGACAATTTTTCTTAAGAATTTGGGATGAGAAGGAAAAACATAATAATTTAATCTAGTCAATAAAAGGAATATTGATGTTCCTCTTATTTCTTTGAAATCCTTTGGTAAATTTCTTGACTTGTCATCTGACTGACTTTTACCCTTTTCTAGAAAAAAAGCATACCGGGAGGAAGTAAGACCTAGTGCTTTTTAGTGTACTCTTGGCATTCTTCCAACTCTTCTGGAAAACATCATTCTATCACTTATATTCCTATAGAACTGTAAGTTGAAATGAAGAACCCTCTTACCCAGCCTCTTACACAAAAGTATCATGATATTCTTTAAAAGACCCTATCCAAACAGACACATTTTAAATAACCATTAGTTCACCATCATGACCCAACAAGACTGCAAGGTTGCTTAGCAACAGAATCAGGCACTCTTAACAGGAACATGCATGGGAACAATGGTGAAAAGTGATGGAGATCTTACAAAGGTAAATTCTTTGAATTAAATCTTTGTGAAAAGACATCATAGGGAAAATGATTTTTTTAACCTAAGAATTGTTTCCTGAGATTGATACATTATTTCATAGCTAAACATCAACCACTTTCCGTAGAATAGATAGAACAATGGAACTTTTAGTCTTTACATAATTTAGGGCACTTACAAAACATTATTTATCAGTGTTAGCTTGAAAATGAATAATATTTCTGTGTCGTCCCATTATCTTTAAAACTGTATAGATATATAAAGAAAGGAAGTTATTTACAAAAATAAATACTGCAAATGTATTTGATTAACGATGTTCTATTTTTATGTCATACATAATTAGACTATAAAAATTGTATTCTTTTAAATTTGAACAAGATATAAGTATATATATATATATATATATATATATATATATATATATATATATATATATATATACATACATACATACATACACACAAACATGCATTATCTATGTAATTCCCATTTCCAGTGGAAAAGAAAAGAAAAGAAAAGAAAAAGCCTGCAAAGCATTGTCTCTTTGGGACTCCTAGATTGACTAATTTTTGGCTGAATGGGCTGATTTTATACTACAATACCTGTAAAGGCACTAACTTGCTTCTATTAGTAAATGGAAGAAAATCCAGTACATATAGGCTCTGTTGATGCAATATATAAACACCCAGCAAGTTCAAAGAGTAAGCTCAACATCCGGGAAGAAGACCTCAACTTTGACCCTAGTCCCATCTCTGGCTTGGACAATTCACTTAATCACCATAGACCTCATATTCCTCATCTCTAAAAGGAGGCCTCCAAGATTATTTTCAGCTCTAAAATTCCTAAAGTTCATGTCCATCAACTCTAAGTAGCATCACTTTTTTCTCACAGAAGAATTGTTTGTTTTACTGCATTGGTTATTTGACTACTGTCTTTATGTAAATACTAGAAGTAGCAGGCTTGTTCGCCAATACATTGACGTATCAGGCAGAAAATTTTCAGTACTGGGTGTTTGTTTGTTTGTTTCTTTCTTCATGGCTGATTGCATGTTGCAGAGGTGATTTTTTGTTTCTGGAAGTTAAAAACATGCAGGTGTAGATATAATATGCTGCAGCCATTTATATCACCAGCCATAATGTTTTAAAACAACTGGCTTTTTTGCATAGTCTTTTTAATCCCACTAGTTGATGCCAGGCCAGGTTTTTGATTATACAACTGAGGATGTAGCTCTATAGTCCTGACAGCTGAGTAGTAGAGAAGTTGCAGTTTTCTTCCCACAAAAATATCACTTCTCCTACTAACAATTCTAAAGGGAGAGAAAGCCTTTAACAGAGAACACATTAAAGGAGAGTCACAGTTATTTAAAACCAGAAACTTAAATATTGATGGAAGAAGCAAGTAGGTTTAGGAAGAGAGCAAGCTACAGAAATTGATAAAAACTTTGCACTTTTAGTTGAAATTTTTAAAATTATCAACAAAAATGAAGAATTCTCTGCAATTTGTATTTTATCCAGTATTCAACTAAGTGGCCTATTAGTTTAGTAGGATGAAAAGTATCGTGCTGGCAAATGTGGAAACTAATACTGAAACAAAAAGATAAGGCAGAGACATATTTTTGTAGCAAAGGATTTCACCAGCTTTGTCAAGGTTGACACAAGAATCATATTATAGTTATACTTAATATAAAATGTTAGATTATGTAATACATAAATGTATATTCAGTAGAAATAGTCAATAAATTGTACATAATGTACTACAGTAGTAAATGTTAGGTTCTTTTCACTGAATACTTTATAGTGTTTTTGCGATCTTTATAAAGAGCCTAGTTTTTAAATAAATACTATTTCAAATTTGGGGAATGAGAAGTTTAAAATAAGATGAACCAGATTTCTACAATCCATTTTCTGATGCTCAAAGTGGGCAGACTACAAAATGGAGCATGGCTGAGGCCATGTGGTAATCTGTGTGTTCCTTGCACTGTTTGAATTATATTATACATCCGTAATATGCAGGGGCACAAATCACTCATAGGTTATGCTTTTTAGGCAAACTTTTACACACAAATAACAACTAATTAGAATAGACCTTAGCAAAACTGTGATGTTTGCTTGTTTCATCAGGCTCCACTTTCTGACATTCCCCTGTGAGTCTATTTATTGCTCTGTCTTCTCTATTCCCTAATACCCTCTGCAGAACACTTATGCCCTCAAGTTCTCTTCCCTCTTGCACATCATCAAAACTTGCTTTTGGATCATTCAGGCTGAGGTAAAAATGACTACGATCTTAAAGCACAACCAGTATTTGAATTTTAATGGGAAAAAAAGATTCAAGCTAAAGGGATGAGATTCCGAGATAAAGGGATGAGAGTTGAGTGCCAACCATCAGTTAGTAGATGAGAAGACATTTTTAGGCATCAAAACTTTTCTGCATCTCTAGTCATAATACTAATTCTGCAAGCTATATAGTTGGAGAGATGCAGTCATATGAAAGGCTCAAGATATCAGAAAATAGAAACCAAAACTATTTCTTCTTAGTTCATAAATAGGGTGTAGGTTTACTAAAGAGGACATTAAAATTGCTCCCTGTTTCCTGAACCCAATCCAACCAGCAAGGGAAAGGAGTTGAATAATGTGGCATTTGAGTTGGTTAATGGCAGGGAGTATTCAGAGTGGAATTACAGATGTAAAATGGATATCAGGATGTTATTTGTGTGTATGTGTCCATTGAGTATGTGTATAGAAGCCACCTCTGTCATCTAGGAAAAGACATTTATATCTTCCAGAGTTACAAATTCACTGAGAAGAAACGATAAACTTCAGCATCATTTTGTTGCTCAATTGGGTCCTATTTGAGGGATGAATCAATAACAATGATTTCCTTGAATGGTCTCTCAAGGCTATTGTTTTTTTATGGCCCTGGTATGCAAGTGGGTTGTTCTGAAAGGACACAAACAGGTAATTCTCTCTTTCAAGGATTTTGGTCGTAGGAGTTGAGCAAAAACTACAGTATGATAGAAAGCGGTTCATTTTCTTTGTCTCATATACAGAGTTAAAATTAAAAAGTGAAAAGACCCTACGTTTTATCATTTTATATTCAACACTGATCTACATAAGTGTTAAAACAAATTGATCTTACTACCCATTATGATTATTAAGGAACCAAAAAAAATTCACTTTGAAAACGATTCCTGAATATGGATACATTTTGTATTCAGAATCACATGGAAAAAGAAGCCTCTTAATTTACATGGGCCAGTGTCCCATAGTTATTGATCATTATTCATGGGAAATAAATTAATTTTCTAACATTCCATCATTTGCTATTTTTTTAACAAAAGAGAGATTTTGTTGTTCAGCACAGGGAAATATAGCCATCACTTTATAATAATTAAATGTAGTATAATCTATAAAAATATTGAATCACTATGTTGTACACCTGAAACTAATATAATATCGTAAATCATCTATACATCAATAAAAAGAGGTATTTTAGTTTTCTTATCAGCTGTTCTGTTCTTTGTTAAGAAGTGAGGAAAAAAACACTTACTGATTCTAAGGAAGTCAGATCCTTTATTTGCCTGATGATTATGAATATGAAAAATGTGTTCTCTACAGAACAGTAGCTCTTAATCAAAAAAGGCCGGCTCTAGCATATTCTACAAAGAAGAGTGTGCCAAGATATAACGATCCTTTTTAATTCTTTTGAAGTTTAAACAAATAGTGTACTCTGCATGAATTTTATCTTTCAACTAAATCATTCTACTGGAATTTATGATGCTATAGTACTAGTTTACGAAGAAAGTGTAGTAGGCTTCACATATCTCCATATCTTATATTGATGGCATTTAAATTCTAATACCAAACTGTTATTGTTTCATAAACTAGGAGAAAATTACGCTTATAACAAGCAGGAGAAGCTGGAAGAAGCAATAGATTTTCTATTCTTTGCTTTCTATTGTTTGTAAGCCTAATTACCCTAGTCGACCAATTAATGACAACACATGATGAAATTTTCCTGACTGCTAATTAATGAGCTCTAATTTCACTAGCTTTGTTACTGCTAAGGCTTCCACTAATTCTATGTGTGAATGTCTTCTTACCCTACTCCTCCTACTTTCCCCTTTGAACTTCCTCATATGTAGAGAACCCATTTGATTGACTTAAGCGTCAGAAGATACTTATAATCAGAGAAAAAGCAAAAAAGAATGACTATAATGCCAATTAGTATAACTATTAATTAGAAATTATGTTTTGAGGATTTTCAGACAGAAGAGGAGTAGAAATGATAATAGTTTAGTTTTAGGAAAGCTGTAGTACACAAAGAGAACCCCAAATCACACCACAGAGAATTTTGCAGGAATTTAATATATCTGATATACACTCAATTTGTGCCCATGAATGGTGAGCAACTAGAAGTAAAGGAGAATCACATAGTTACATTTCTGGACAAATCAGGTTATCAGAATGATGTAATAATGGCAGTTTACCTCAATCACTTCTTAGGCTTTCTTATTTACTATGCTAAATGTTAAATGAGATTTCTGAGTAAAAGCATTACAATGACTTCAGCATTGTGGGACATGAAACACAGTGAGAACTCAGAGCAAGGAAGGAAATAAGTCAGGTAAGAAGGAAAAAGAATTGAAAGAGCTGAAAGATGTATTACTTGGCTGTCAGGTGTTAGGAGAGTTTATTTGTGCTTTTTCTTAAGCTTCATAACGCTCTTGTCAGAATGGTAGTAACATACCCATTTTTTTTAGATGAGCGACCTTTAACTGTAGGTTACACGTGATTGTCTGCCAGGTTTTCAAGTCTGTGATGGGGACAGTAATGTCAGAAATTTCAATCCCAGTCAAATCAAGACCTGGTAGAAACACCATTATGGCAGTGCATAGTTTTGACCCAAATTTGACCACATTAAAATGTTGTTCTTTCTTCTCCAGGATGATAGTCTGTATTTCAAGAAGAATTCTAATTC
This sequence comes from Mesoplodon mirus, assembly GCF_964341445.2. Classification (NCBI taxonomy): domain Eukaryota; kingdom Metazoa; phylum Chordata; class Mammalia; order Artiodactyla; family Ziphiidae; genus Mesoplodon; species Mesoplodon mirus. Next base: position 20,301 of record NW_028294438.1, on the reverse strand, counting down.
TTGCCCCATAACAATGTCTCTGAGTTCTTTGTGCCAACTAAAGCCTTTGATTGATTTTCGTATTAGCAAAGCCCTGGAATTCTATGCAAAATGCTATGAATAGTTAGCAAATAGCAAAAGGATGCAGAGCCGTTATCAGATTCTCAAAACTCAATCAGATTATCTAAGAGTTTACATTAAATGAGGTAATGAATGCCCTTTCTGGATCAAAACATTATAATATTTTTAATCCTTACCGTGGTCCCTGAAATGTCTATGATCTCTAATTATCAGTAAGGGAACTGAGGCGTCGTAAAGTCTAAGTAAGTGAGAGGTCTGGAATTCAAATCCAGGTCAGTTTCAGTCTTGAACACCACTAATTCTATAGCCTACACTGCATTCTATACTCTCACTGTAGATAATCAATAAATGTTCATTTATTTCCTTTACCCCAGTTGGGGACAAAGAACATGGGTGTGTGAAAGAAAGCACAGATTAGTTTTAATGTAAATGATATAATAATAATGCTAGTCAGCAGTTACAGAATATTCATATTGTGTTAGGAGTTGAGCATTAAGTACTTTACAGGCATTCTTTTATTAAAATCTCATATATATAATACCTACCTTAGGAAGTAGGTAATATAAATGTGCCAAGGTGATTGAAATAAAGTGGTCACGTACAGTTAATGAAACTGGGAAGGAGTTTTCTGGGCTGATGGTTGAATTTTGGCCAAGACATTAAGGGGAGAAGGGATGAGCACTGGTGGGGAGACTGAAAACTTATTCATCATAGGGAGAAAGCACTGGTGGAAGCATTGTACTGCTTGCTTAAGAACTGTTACCCTCATAATCCAAAAACTGAGGTTCTGCTGAAAGCTGAAGGCAGATTTCTTGCAGTGTGAAAAAGAATTTACTGATATCTCTTCATGTTTGAACATGACTGTTTTGCAGATTTGTTGAAATGACTCAAGTTCTCTTTCAGATCTGGACTAAATGTCTGTATCATAGCATTAGGGCCCATGAAGCAGCATCTGCAAGCCCATACTCACCTCCCCCCTTTTTAGTGTTTTGCACTCTGGAAAAGCAAACAACAGCAACAACAATATCTTATTTCCTTTTATCTATAGTTATTATTAATCTTGTCAAGAAACCCAATTTGATATATTTATGCTAAAATATAAATGAGATTTTTCCAGTTTTATTGAGATTGAATTGATATATAATAATGTATCTGCCCAAGGTGTACAATGTGATGATTGATATATATATATATAAATATAGTGTGAAATGACTACCACAATAAGTTTAGTTAACCTTAATTCACATAATTACAAATTTTATTTTTGTGATGAGAACTTTCAAGATCTACTCTCTTAGCAACTTTCAAGCATAAAATATGGTATTGTTAACTGTAGCGACCAAGCTGTACATGACATCACCATTACTCACTTATCTTATAACTAGACGTTTTTAACTTTTGATCATCTTCACTCATTTTCCTCACCTCCAACCCCCAGCTCTGGCAACCATCATTCCATTCTTTCTATCATGAGTTCAGTAGTTTAGATTTCACATATGAGATCCTAAAGAATTTATCTTTCTCTGTCTGACATTTCATTTAGCATAATGCCCCCCAAATCCACCCATGTGGTCACAAATAGCCAGATTTCCTTCTTTATCATGGTTGAATAATAGTAGGTTGTATGCACCCCATTTTCTTCATCCATTCATCCACAAAAATCACTGAGGTTGTTTCCATGTCTTGGCTACTGTATTGGGTTGGACACAAAGTTCATACAGTTAATGAATACACTGTTCAATAAAACTTGGTGGAAATGAAAAATGTGTCTTTTATTTTTACTTAAAATAAATCTTTGACAAAGCCAGCTAGGCATCCCTTTGAGTAATGACTTTTATCACATTGAAATATTTTAAACATATGAACAGTAATAGCTTAAATGACAAATGTTACTAATATTGACACAATTGATCAAGGAGAATATGTTAGGATATGTTAAAATGCAGATGGACAGTGAAAGAACCAATATAACTTTTAATTAAATATTGTCTTGATATTTAGGCCATTGGTTAAGAACATGATAACAGGTTTCATCCATTTCAAGAAAGCAGAATATTTGCAGATCACTTAACATTTACTAGGTATGTTCTCAGTCTGGAAGGATATATTTCATTTACATGTGTCATTTAATTTAACCACATCCCTCTGTAATAGATAGTGTTATCCCTATTTGCAGATAGGAAACAGGCTCAGAAAGATTAAGAACATTACCTAATTCTAGTAAGTTGTCAAAACTAAACTGATCTAATTCCAGGGCACAGCTCTTTCTGACACGTCAGTGTGGGTCTTTATCTCTTTGAGAATTGTTGAACATTAAAAGCCTTCTTCCAGGTAAATGCATAAAGAAACAACATGAGCAACGATATAACAATACAAGTCTCACTAAATAATTGGTGTGTTTGGCCTTGCTTTTGCTGACAGATCTTTTGCAAAATTGCTTTTCTCTGAGATAGTGGACTTTAAATATTTTCTTTGAAGACTTTCCTAAACTATACCTATCAGAAAGCTACTTTGCTTTCAGCCTAAAGAAAAATGAAAACTTACTTAACTACACTTAGGTGCCAGGGTCATACTATGAACTCTACACCTCCCAGGATTCACGCTAAGATAGGGTGGCTCCACAAACTGTCCATAGTACTGTGATTTCTTTCTGATATTTTGAAGTAGAAATAATTTAATAACTATTCACAAAAGAGAGAAACACTGTTTCTTGGTCCTCAATATCATACTGCTGTAGGCTAATTCTTTCTCTCTTTTTACCCCTTAGTATAGAGAGTGTGTTTTGGGGACCCTCCTTCACGATCTTCTCCATTCCATGAGCATCTTACATAAATCCAGGACTTCTCAAGCAGCCAGTTTTGCCAGATGGTCTTAGGGTTGGTTGTACCCATATATGTATAATCCTGAACTTCTCAAGTAAGGTCCTTATAGAGCATAATGGCTAAGAGAATTGGTGCTGATACCAGACCTGAGTCCAAACACTGCCTATGCCCCTAACTAGCTGTGTAACCTTGGAGAAGTAACTTAAGCCCCTTAAAGGGATTAGATGTCTCACCCGGAAAATGGTATCATAAATGCATCTACCCTATATGGTTAGTGTGTAAATTAATGTAACTTGAGATGGTGCATGTTTAGCATTAGCACAGTGCCTGTCTCTTGTTAGTAATACCTGCTTTTATTATTAATTATTCTCTATATTCCCAGTTTCAGCAAGGTGCCTAACATATAATAGTTGTTCAGCAAATATTTACTGGATTGAACTAGCTCTGAAATGTAAGCATTGGGTCAACAGCAAAGTAGTCACCCCACCATCATTTCTCCCACAGGAAGGGAGAATAGATGGAAGCCAGCCATCATACTTTCGTTTCTTATTCTAAACTTCCCATCCAGGACCAGCACTAAAAAAATCTTCCTGAACCCCAACAATTTCGAGAATTTTTTAAATCACACTATTTGAAAATAGTTGGGTTTCCCTAATCTAATATGTCCCAGGGCCCCAAGGTCACCAAACTTATATTAATGAAGTCTAGTTAAGATAAATGATTACACTTAGTAAACCAACTGCTTATGAGCTCATTGGGCTTTTTAAATTTTACTATCCGCACTTCATAGAGACACAAGTATTTTGCTTTTGTAGGACACTCAACAGTCAAAGTAGTCTTTCAAAAAGCACAAATCAGATGCTATTATTGCACTGCTTCTAACCTCTAAAGGCTATCTATTGTAAAGAGATTAAATTTTCAACTACTTAGCCAGGCTCACAGGGACCATGTGCTCTGGTCACTTACTACATCTTTCCCTGACCTTCATGGGGTTCGAGGCACAGTTGTCTTTTTCAGTCCCTCAGATGCAACAAGCTCTACTTCTTGCTCTCCCAGCTTTAGATTGGCTAATCCTTCTACCCAGACCAATTTTCCTCTGATCATTAAGGTCTCGGTTCAAACGCCACCACTACTATCTTGACCAAAGAGACCTGCCTCCTCAGTGCCTCTCTGTCCCATTGTCCAGTCATATTTCTGTCGCTGTACAAAATTTGTTTACATGTTTACTCTGTCTTCCTCCACCACTGGACATTTGCTTAAGAGCAAGGACTTTGTAATTTTTTGCTCACCACTGAATCTTCCAAGGCTTGCAGCAGACACTGGCACATAGAAGGTGTGTAGGAAATGTGTGGCTAATAAATGAATAAATATGTGAATGAAAAAAAACTGTGAAACACTAACACAAGAATATTCTTCTTTCAAAATAATAATGAAAAATAATTTCATTCAATAAGAGTCATTCTTAGTTACTGATACATGACTTAGTAGTTCCCAATCAATTTAAAATGTTCCATTTTTTTCTGATACTTCACAAGTCATTAATTAAATGTTGCTCACACTTAGGGCCAATCTGTGAGACATTATTAACTTGTCTACTCTAAAGTTCCAGCATTAACTCAGGCGTAGCTTCACCAAGTACTGATCATGTGACCTTGGCCTCTCATTGCCTCAGTTTTCTCATTTGTAACACGGGTATAATAATAGGCTTATTTCTTAGGCGTATGAGGAGGAAAACCTCATATATGTGTGTGTGTGTCTATATATATGTATTTAAACAATGTCTTAGAATAGTGTCTGGCACATGATAAGCATTACAGAGTATTGACTGCTGCTACTAGTACTGTTATTATGAGAACTAACTGTTGAGAATAATCCTTCATATACTGGTTTATTCCACTGAAGATAAAGGAAACTAATAGAATATTAGAAATCAGATTAAACACAGAAAGCCAGTAAAATATACCAAGACAGAAGATGATGAGAGTGTAAAAGCATAGAAGAAAAAAAAAAACGGTTTTTGTTTTTCTTTTTCTTTTTTAAAGAAGGAAAAATCCTAGAAATAGGACAAAAACTATTCATTGGCTATAGTGATATGGGAATCGCTGGTGACCTTCATAAGTAAAATTTCAGGACAGTGGGCAGTGAGATTACGGTGAGAGAAGTCAGATGGATGTAAATTATAGAGTAAATGGGACGTGAGGAAATGGAAACAATATATGAAGATAACAATTTTGAAAAGCTCAGACATGAATTGGCTAAAGAAGATATGCAGGGATTAGGGGAGGAGGGAGGCTTTCATGTTACACGTATAGTTTTTAACATTTTAAGTTGGAGTTACTAGTCTAGAATGAGTTGAATTTTGGCAAGAATCATTCATAAGGGGTAGATGGGTTGTAGAAAATGCAGTGCTGTGAAGTACTTGAGAAGATGAGGGAAAATGAAATGCTATCTGTAGTGCACACGGCCTTTTAACTTTAACTCCTGTAGTAAAAGGGAATACAAAGATCAACGCAAATGCTAATGAATTAGTGGATTTGGCAGTGGACTATTTACTGACTTCTGTGTTCTTAATGAGTTATGAAGCACCTCACCGGCTCAGAATGGAGGGAGTAGAGAGGATGGAGGAAAATTTGAGGAGGACGGGTAAAGCTTCTCAGAAAATTGTCCTTAAGGTGAATTCGAAAGAACGTACGATAAGTCAGAGCAATATTTCCAGTCTTGAAAATCCATTTGAAGCGGGTGATTATTAATTTATTGGAATACCAATTTGCCCTGCCACATGATTTTTCTCCAGCTACCTGGATATAAGTTACACAGAGGCAGAAAAGAGTGGGAGATAACAATGGAGGGAAAATACAATTAGTATTTTTTTTTACCTTTTTCCACTTCCCAGCTCCAACTCTGGGGAGCCTTCACAGACATGGCTGCCCTCCCAGCCTCCAGCAGCACTCTGTTATCAAAGAATTCAAAGAAATGGAACATAGGTTTCCAACTTATTAATTTAGCAAAATCAAAAATTATATATAATGTCTTCTGTTGGCAAAGATATTTGCAATATAATTTGGTTCCATCTTTTGACAAGTAATTTGGCAATGTCTAGCAAGATAAAAATGTTAATAGCTTTTTACACATTAATTCTAATTCTGGACGCTTATGCCAATAAATACTTTATAATCCAGAAAATTATTATATAAAGATGCTCATTGTCATGTCGTTTGCAATAACAAGAAATTAGAAACACTTTAATTGTTAACAATAGGAAAACAGTTTAGGAAATTATATCCACTTAGTAGAAAATTACACAGTTACTATACTATAATTACAAGATGATGGAGCAAATTAGAATAATGCTTAATAAAGAAAGAATGAAGAAAGCTTACCTAAAATTTTGTCGTCCTTATGACAGTAATTATGTAAACATATAAATATTTATTAAAACTTAAAACCAAAATAAGGTTTTAAAAGCTCTGTACCACTAATGGGGATTTTATGTTTGTTTCAAAATATTTTTTAACATAACTCTTATAATTTTGTTTTTTCTACTCCTTTTCTTAAGAATTTCGGATTATTACCTCATTTTTCATTTCATAGTTTCAAATAAAGTCAGCAATTTTATCATCAGAGAAGATTAGACTTATTTGACAGTTCATAATTCCAAGTTATTTGGTATAAAAAGACCATATACACTTGTAGGTGCTTTCAAAATAAAATTTCGAGAATTTTTTTTTTTTTGCTTAGTCTTTCCTAGTATGGAGATTAAGCAAACTACCTAAAATTGCTAGCCATTCTTTTTTCATTTTTCGCATTTTATTCAGTTATTCACAGAAATGATAACAAATGAGTCTGCAGTTGCCTCTGCCAGTTTCTTAAATCCTCTATTATCCACAATATGAAACCATACTAATATGAATGCTTCCAGTATTTTCAGAGCTCTTTAGTTATTATACTTGAGCATTCTGTATGAAGTATCTTATGTAAGTGTAAAATTTAGACTCAACTTCTGGAAGCTTTTCATTTCTTAGTTCAAAAGTGAGAGATGCTTAATCCAGTCATATGATTAACAATTACTTGTATAGTAAGAAGCTCCTAAATTATTGTTTTATGGATACCTGGCAGTTTTCTTGCCATTTCTCAGAAGTTCTCTATTAAACACATTCTCTCTCTCTCTCTCTCTCTCTCTCTCTCACACACACACACACACACACACACACACACACACATTGTGATTAAAAGCACAGACTTTGGCATTATGAAATCTAAGGTTCAATTTCCAGTTCTGTAGTTTCTGGGCCACTTCACTTTAGGCAAGTAACCTAATGTCTCTGAACCTTGTTATTTTCATCTGTAAAATGGACATTGTAATCATATCAGACAATCCTCAAAACATCCATAATGATTTTAGAGTTTCAGAGTCAGGTACAATCAGGCACTCAGTAAATGGCTAGTGCTTTTATTACTTTATTATTATTTAGGTCTTGATTTTCCTTGAGTCTGTGAGTCCCCATAATGAAACGTAATTTCCAGTAGATTGACACCTGTTTTCACTAAAAATTTTAACTGAGTTCATTACTTTCTGTGCAACCCAGATTAGTTTTCTGCCTTTTTTTCTGTGCCGTCTCTAGGTGTTCAATAGATTTATTTAATAAATGTATGAATGCATAGACGAATTTTGAATGCTTCTTTTTGAGAAGGTAGAACAGATGTGACACAGTAGAACAGATAAGAAAATAGTCCATGGAAAATATGGCAAAGTCACATATGTGCCCAGGGCCAGCCTAAGAAGAATTGCTTTTTTTTTTTTTTGAAGGGAAAATGTGTTGAATAGCTTATTTTAATTATTTTTAAAAGTTAAGTACAGGGACTTCCCTGGCGGTCCAATGGTTAAGACTTCGCCTTCCAATGCAGGGGGTGTGTGTTCAATCCCTAGTCAGGGAGCTATGATCCCACATGCCTTGCAGCCAAAATACCAAAACATAAAACAGAAGGTGTATTGTAACAAATTCAATAAAGACTTTAAAATGTGGTCCACATCAAAAGAAAAGTTAAGTACAAAAAATTGCTGATGATTTACATATTTAGCACCAATAAAATAATGTGAGATTAGCTGTACTAAAACAGAAGGTTGAGCTACATTCACATTAAGTGACATTATAAAGTCTAATTTTTTGGAAAACTTCTGAGATGGCTGATAGAAAGTAAGATGGTGAGTGACCTTTGAGCAGAAAGAGACAGAAAGAGAAATGGCCTTTTCTACATTCTATTGTGCCTCTAAGTAAAATGCTTGGTAATCTAGCTACAAAGCTATATGTCATTTGGCTTCAGGCACCTACTGTGATTTACCTTGTGAAGATCAGATTTTGCCATGGAGAGGATTTGTAAAAGTATCACACATTCCAGTACCATTGGCAACCACAGCTACCAAAAACGCTAATTTAACTTGATGAACCTAATGTCAGATGATAGTATCATTTCTTGTGGGTGTTTTCGGAAAAGGTGGGTAGGAAATGTATAAAAGTGAATACTTTATTGACTGAAATAACAATTCATCATTTTGAAAACGTTAAATACATTAAAGTTGTTATAGCATCAGGCATTAATATTTCACTGTACTTTAAACATTGCCTACAATCAAAGTTTTCTGCCCTTTGAAACAGAATCATGCTTGTGGTATGCATTAATCATATAAAAGATTAAACACTGAAAAGAAATTCAGCCTTTAAAGACAATTTGCTTTGATTTATTCAGTGGGTTCTTCCAAAAAGTTAATACCAAGAATTATTGCTTGTTGAATTGGAGTTACAAATTCTTTCAGAGTTACTTAGTATTTTCTGTAATATCAGTATCAAGGAAGGTAAAGCAAATTTACATTTTTTTAGGAAATACAGGCACATAATTATAAAAAAAGAAACACGATATTTTTATAGACTTTATTTTTAGAAATTTTTTAATTTCACAGAAAAATTGAGAAGATAGCATAAAGTGTTTCCATATACACTATATCCATTTCCCTCTATGATGATCCACTTATATTAGTATGTTACATTGTTACAATCAATTAACAAATATTGATACATTATCATTTATTATAGCCCATCCATTAGCAAAGTTCCTTAGTTTTTACCTAATGTCCTTTTTCTATTCCAGGATTTCATCCAAAACATCACATTACCTTTAGTTGCCATGTTTCCTTAGGCTCCTCTTGGGTTTGATAGCTTCTCATATTTTCCTTGGATGACCTTGACAATTTTGAGTAGTTAGTTTTTTGTAGGATGCCCACTACTAGAATTTGTTTGATGCATTTTTCATGATAATATTGGGATTATGTGTTTTGGGGAGGAAGACCACAGAGTAGAAGGGTCATTCTGTCAGATCACATCAAGTGTACAAAGTATCAGCATGCGTTTTGAATGCTGAGGTCGACCTTGATCACCAGGCTGAGGTAGTGTTTTTCAGGTTTCTCCATCGTACAATTACTGTTTTCCCATTTTCATACTGTACTTTTTGGAAGGAAGTCAATATGCTCAGCCCACAACTAAGGAATAGGGAGTTATGCTTAAGATGGAGTACTACATAAACTATTTGGAATTCCTTTGCACTGGAGATTTATCTATTCTCCTGCATTTATTTATGTATCCAATTATTTATTTATATCAGAAGAACTCATGGATTTTTATTTTATACTTTGGGTTATAATCTAATTCTACTTTAGTTACTTTGTTCCTCAAATTGCTCTAGTCCTGACCCTTGTGAACTCTTTTCAGTTGGCTCTTGTGGCACTCTGAGGTATCCCCATCCTGTATTTTTTTTTTGGAACTTCCTTACTTTCTGACACTATAAGATGGTCTTGTCTATAAATCTTGTATATTTACTGCCTCAGTCCTAGAATCAGCTATTTCTTCAAGGATAACTAGGTCTTTTTAGTGGAGAACGGTATTAGACAGGAGAATCTGGGTATGGGGTATGCTAATTGCTGCTCGGATGTCATTGCTTCTAGATCTTCTCAGCTGACAGAGCAAAAAGATAATATGTGTGCACATTACCCATGTATAGGCACATATCTATAAGTATCTCTCTACATAACCATGTGTATTAAGGTAATATGAAGCAATATTAAGCTAACCATGAATGTATATTGATGTTTCCAACTTTAATCTGTTACCACATAGATCATCTTAACCTCATCTCTTGCTTATCATTAAATTTCAACTCCAGCAAAACACTTGGCTTTTAGAAGTATGAAAATCAAATTGTAGCAACTTTGGGAAGCCACATCATCTAGCAGAATAATTCTTAAAGGGCAAGGTGTTTATCATCAAATTTTAATTTACAGTCAGCAGTACTTTTTAACATCAGTAGACCTCCAGACCTCTGCTTCCAAGAAGATGAAGTAGCCCATTTCTCCCAGGTTCTCCCACTTAAAACTAAAACCCTGAACATAAAAACAGACAAACATAGGAAGACGCTGAAAGGTGGAAATGAGAAGGCAGACTTAACTAGGGACTTTGGGACTTGAGGAATAACATGGTGATGAGTCCTCTGTGTTTCCTGTTGCTTCCCATACATCCTGGAGAGGGTATTACAGGAACCCCCAATCAATAACCACCAACAGAACAACAGACAAAAAAGCTTCAGAGGAAAACACAAAACCCTGTTCCCCCTAGCCAAAGTATGAGGAAAGGGGTTGCTAAAGACAGAAGACCATTTGGGCAATAATATACACACTACTCGAGCCAAGTGCCAGTGGAATATTGCACCCATCCCCTATGTCCTGTGGTTTCAGTTGGGCCAAGCTAGGATTTGATCTTCCACACCATTCCACTCTTGCCCTCCAGAAGAGGCAGCGCTCTGAAACAACCCACCATGGTTGTTTCAGTGAGATCCAGTGGTGAGCTGAGCCTCCACCCCTTTCCATTAGCAAACAGATTTTAAAAGGTGGTGCCTGACAGGCTAGTTAACACTGGGCTGCCCTCACACAGTCGTGGGGTCCAATGGTGGGACTTAGCGTCCATCTCTCCCTGACATCTATAAGAATAGGATGTTACAGGTTGGAGGGAGTAGGCACCCCAATAACCCCCAACACATGGTGTCAGTGAGACCCAATGGGGTGCTGAATCCCCATAACCATCCTGAGGCAATAAGACAGAATGAGATGGCATGAGCAGGGCTAGTTGGCAGTTCTCTTCCTCTTACCTTGGTGTCAGTGGGGCCAGCAGGTAGCTGACCCTCTACCCACACCCGGCATCAACAAGAAGGAATGAAGTGGGAGGAAGGACAGCAAACACTTCACTTCTCCCCTCCCCTGGTGTCAAGAAATCTACTGGGGAGATGAACTTCCACTCCTACTAAAAGGCAACACAATGATATTAATGTTCCCACTTTTGGGGGAAGGTGTCAGAAGGGCCATAGGATAGCTGAACTTCTACTTGATCTGTCTGCAGTGAGGCAATGTAAGTGCCCACTTTTGCTGGGGTATTGTCAGTAGGGCCCAATGGAAATCTGTACGTAACCTCCCAGTCCTCATACTACACCTCAAATAGGATGATTTCCTTCTAAAAAGTAATAATAAAATTAAATGGGATACAGAGTCATATAATAACTCACAATGTTTAGAATACAATGGAAAATTACTCATGACACCAAGAACCAGGAAATCACAGAATAAATGAGAAAAGACAATAAACATACACCAACACTGAGATAAAACATCTATTGAAATGATCAGACAAGGATTTTAAATAAGCTGTCACATAAATGCTTCAATTAGCAATTATGTGTTCCTTGACAGAAATGGGAAAAATAGAAAATGGAAAAAAAGAACTAGAAGTTACAACAATAAAAACAAATGAGAACAGTAGAACTGAAAAATACAACAATCAAAAAACTTTTCTCAAGAGTAGAGTGGAGATTACAAAGCATAGAATCATGAACTTAGATCAATACAATCCACCACATGCACAGAGAAAAATAGACTGAGGGGTAGAGATGGGAGAAAGAACAGGATCTCAAGAACGTGTAAACAGTAACAAAAGCACTAACATTCATATCATCAAAGTTCCAGAATGAAAACAGAGAGCAAGTAGGACTGACAAAGTATTCAAAGAAATCATGACTAAAAAGTCCCCAATTTTTTAGAAGACATAAACACAAATTCAAGAAACTGAGCAAACCCAAAGAGGAAAAACACAAAAATGTCCTTGCCAAGACGTGTCATAATTAAACTTCTGAAAAGTAAAAACAAAAAAAATCTCGAAAGTGGACAGGCAGAAACAATGCATTACTTATTGAGAAACACCAATTCCAATGACAGCATATTTCTTGTCTAAAACTCTGGAGTCAGAAGCATTGACATAACATTTTTCAAGTGCTAAAAGAAAAGAACGCTCAGCCACAAATTCACACTTTCTATATCCACTTTCTTGTTTGACTTACATTAATGGACTACTAACTCATCTTTCTATATCCGGGACTGCCATCACCCTTCTCCAAAAATCTAGTCACAGTATTTCCAGAGTGATCTTTCTGAAAATGAAACAAATTTTTCTTATAAAAATACCTGATTGTGTTATTAAACTTTTCTCTCTTCTAAGTTACCAGTTAAAATCCTTCAATGGATTCCCATCTTTCTTGGAGTAAAATCTGACATGCAAACACTCTTTGTCCTTTTGGGCTGCTGTAAGATTATGGTGCAGGTTGGGTGGCTCATAAACAACAGGCATTTTTTTCTCACAGTTCTGGGGGCTGCAAGTGCAAGAATAGGGTGCCAGTATGGTCAGATGAGGGCCCTCTTTTGAGTTACAGACTTCTCATGGTAACCTCACATGGCAGAAGAGCTTAGAGAGCTCTGTGGCATCTCTTTTATAAGAGCACTAATACCATAATCATTTCCCAAAGGCCCCACCTACTACTACTATCACCTCCAGAAATTAAGATTTCAATGTACAAATTTAGAGGGGAACACAAACACTAGACCATAGCACTTAGTATACATACATGGACCATTCATGGTCTGGCTTCTACCACCCTCTCCATTGTCTTCTTTTCTTACACTCCAGTGAGCATTTCTTTTTTTTTTTTTTTTTTTTTTTTTGCTGTACGCGGGCCTCTCCCTGTTGTGGCCTCTCCCGTTGCGGAGCACAGGCTCCGGACGCGCAGGCTCAGCAGCCATGGCTCACGGGCCCAGCCGCTCCGCGGCATGTGGGATCTTCCCGGACCGGGGCACGAACCCGTGTCCCCAGCATCGGCAGGCGGACTCTCAACCACTGCACCACCAGGGAAGCCCCAGTGACATTTCTTATACTGACTATGAATGGAACTCCTTTCTGGACTGATCCTTAACCATTCATTTTCTGGCAAACATGAATTTATCTTCTCTTTTCCTCAAAAATTCACCCTTCCTTCATGTTACGTATCCATTTCCATTGCCTTCTACAGGAAGCCCTACTGATATCCCCCATATACTACTGTCCACGGCATGAATTAAGGTCTTACCGTGTCTTCCTATAGCACTCTGTAATAATTTTTACGGTAACTATGGATTTTCTTATTTGAGTGTCACAATACATTGACTTCTAGGTGGCACGATAATGATTTTAGTAACAGTAACACTGGTGCCTAGTTTAACCCATGGCATACTTTAGGTGTTCAATAAATGTTTGTTGAATGAGTGAATGAATGAATGAATGGATGGTCAGTTTGGAATCTTAATCATGTTACTTTTCAAAAATCTGTTAAAAAGATCCCCACAGTTTTCCAGAAGATTAGGGACTTAGGATCTTCAACTTGATTTAATAGAGGAAATTTTTACTCATACATCATGCTTAAATGCCTCAAAGTAAAACCATTAACCCAGGAATTTAAGGTTACCCATTTGGACTTGCAAGCCAATAATTAATATCGCCTGCCCCAACTGTATTAGATGGTTTCAATGCTCCAATCATATCTCCCCAGCACTCATCATTCCAGTATATGCTGATAGACTCATGCTACCACCTGCAATTGTCCACCTTAGGGCAGGCCAGAAATGTACAGGAGTTAATGTATCTGGGTGTAGCTTTCAACCAAGGACAGAGGGGACTGGAAGATAAGTACTTCAAGTTTCTCACCAATTCTTGGGATAACTCTGAGACATGTTCTATAGAGTTTCACAGAACTCCCCTGAAGTACTGGCAGCAGTTTCCTGCAGGAGTAATTGATTCAGTAATGCACCTCTGTTGGCTTCCTTCCATGCCTTCATTCTCAATTCCCACTCCACTTCTGAGTTTTCTGAAAGCACCTCCCAGATGAACAGTTTGCATTGAAATTATTGCCTCAGGTTCTGCTTCTAGGGGAATTCAATTTATAGCCCCTTAACAATCCAGTGCTCCTTAGAGAGCCATCACTGGTACAAGTACCAAGTCATGGCACATTATATATCACCCCTCCTAAATCCTAATATTTTTAAACGATAGGATAGAGCACGACCTTGAAGAGAAAAATCATTTATATGAGAATAGCCAATGGACAAAGGGAAGGAGAGACAGTGCCATTTGTTTTCCATTAATGATAGTGTGAAATATATGGGCAGATGGTCTAACAGGTGTGACTATAATTTGAGGAGCCTGCTCCCTTGGTTACAGAAGACTGCTATTGTTATTATTATGGAAGCACAACCTCATAACTTTTTTGCTTCACTTGATGTAGCCTTTTCCTTTACCCTTAAATCTTTCTACATCACTGAATTGCAGCCAATAGATTTATTTTTTCCCTATGGCTCCATCACAAAAAAAGACACACATGTGCACACACACACACACACACAGAGAGTTTTGTGTGTGCCAGTGCTAGAAAAGACAAGCTCATGGTGCATGTATGCAATGGGTATTGTACATTACAGGTCTCTGTGAAATTGTCTTCTGCAGGTTCGTATGTTTATTTTATGAATAATTAACTTTAGTAAAGTTAATTTCCTGAAGATCTTGATGAAGGCTGAAGAAAGGAAGTAAATTTTAAAGAAAAAGACTTAGAAACTTGCCCTTTTTACCCTCTCTTTGTGTCTTTTTTTTTTTAGTTTCTTCTTTATAACAAAGTGAATCAGTCATACATATACATCTGTTCCCACATCCCTTCCCTCTTGCGTCTCCCTCCCTCCCACCCTCCATATCCCACCCCTCCAGGCGGTCACAAAGCACCAAGCCAATCTCCCTGTGCTATGTGGCTGCTTCCCACTATCTATCTACCTTACGTTTGGTAGTGTATATATGTCCATGCCTCTCTTTCGTTTTGTCACAGCTTACCCTTCCCCCTCCCCATATCCTCAAGTCCATTTTCAGTAGGTCTGTGTCTTTATTCCTGTTTTACCCCTAGGTTCTTCATGACATTTTTTTTCTTAAATTCCATATATATGTGTTAGCATACGGTATTTGTCTTTCTCTTTCTGCTTTACTTCACTCTGTATGACAGACTCTAGGTCTATCCACCTCATTACAAATAGCTCAGTTTCGTTTCTTTTTATGGCTGAGTAATATTCCATTGTATATATGTACCACATCTTCTTTATCCATTCATCTGATGATGGACACTTAGGTTGTTTCCATCTCCAGGCTATTGTGAATAGAGCTGCAATGAACATTTTGGTACATGTCTCTTTTTGAATAATGGTTTTCTCAGGGTATATGCAGAGTAGTGGGATTGCTGGGTCATATGGTAGTTCTATTTGTAGTTTTTTAAGCAACCTCCATACTGTTCTCCATAGTGGCTGTACCAATTCACATTCCCACCAGCAGTGCAAGACTGTTCCCTTTTCTCCACATCCTCTCCAGCATTTATTGTTTCTAGTTTTCTTGATGATGGCCATTCTGACTGGTGTGAGATGATATATCATTGTAGTTTAGATTTGCATTTCTCTAATGATTAATGAGTTTGAGCATTCTTTCATGTGTTTGTTGGCAGTCTGTATACCTTCTTTGGAGAAATGCCTACTTAAGTCTTCTGCCCATTTTTGGATTGGGTTGTTTGTTTTTTTTGCTATTGAGCTGCATGAGCTGCTTATAAATTTTGGAGATTAATCCTTTGTCAGTTGCTTCATTTGCAAATATTTTCTCCCATTCTGAGGGTTGTCTTTTGGTCTTGTTTATGGTTTCCTTTGCTGTGCAAAAGCTTTGAAGTTTCATTAGGTCCCATTTGTTTATCTTTGTTTTTATTTCCATTTCTCTAGGAGGTGGGTCCAAAAGGATCTTGCTGTGATTTATGTCATAGAGTGTTCTGCCTATGTTTTCCTCTAAGAGTTTGATAGTTTCTGGCCTTACATTTAAGTCTTTAATCCATTTTGAGCTTCTTTTTGTGTATGGTGTTAGGGAATGATCTAATCTCATACATTTACATGTCCCTGTCCAGTTTTCCCAGCACCATTTATTGAAGAGGCTGTCCTTTCTCCACTGTACATTCCTGCCTCCTTTATCAAAGATAAGTTGACCATATGTGCGTGGGTTTATCTCTGGGCTTTCTATCCTGTTCCATTGATCTATCTTTCTGTTTCTGTGCCAGTACCACACTGTCTTGATTACTGTAGCTTTGTAGTATAGTCTGAATTCAGGGAGCCTGATTCCTCCGGCTCCGTGTTTTGTTCTCAAGACTGCTTTGGCTATTCGGGGTCTTTTGTTTTTCCAAACAAATTTTGAAATTTTTTGTTCTAGTTCTCTGAAAAATGCCAGTGGTAGTTTGATAGGGATTGCATTGAATCTGTAGATTGCTTTGGGTAGTAGAGTCATTTTCACAATATTGATTCTTCCAATCCAGGAGCATGGTATATCTCTCCATCTGTTTGTATCTTCTTTAATTTCTTTCATCAGTGTCTTATAATTTTCTGCATACAGGTCTTTTGTCTCCTTAGGTAGGTTTATTCCTAGATATTTTATTCTTTTTGTTGCAATGGTAAATGGGAGTGTTTTCTTGATTTCACTTTCAGATTGTTCATCATTAGTGTACAGGAATGCCAGAGATTTCTGTGCATTAATTTTGTATCCTGCTACTTTACCAAATTCATTGATTAGCTCTATAATTTTCTGGTAGTCTCTTTAGGATTCTCTATGTACAGTATCATGTCATCTGCAAACAGTGACAGCTTTACTTCTTTTCCAATTTGGATTCCTTTTATTTCCTTTTCTTCTCTGATTGCTGTGCCTAAAACTTCCAAAACTAAGTTGAATAAGAGTGGTGAGAGTGGGCAGCCTTGTCTTATTCCTGATCTTAGTGGAAATGGTTTCAGTTTTTCACCATTGAGGACGATGTTGGCGGTGGGTTTGTCATATATGGCCTTTATTATGTTGAGGAAAGTTCCCTCTATGCCTACTTTCTGCAGGGTTTTTATCATAAATGGGTGTTGAATTTTGTCAAAAGCTTTCTCTGCATCTATTGAGATGATCATATGGTTTTTCTCTTTCAACTTGTTAATATGGTGTATCACATTGATTGATTTGTGAATATTGAAGAATCCTTGCATTCCTGGAATAAACCCCACTTGATCATGGTGTATGATCCTTTTAATGTGCTGTTGGATTCTGTTTGCTAGTATTTTGTTGAGGATTTTTGCATCTATGCTCATCAGTGATATTGGCCTGTACTTTTCTTTCTTTGTGACATCCTTGCCTGGTTTTGGTATCAAGGTGATGGTGGTCTCGTAGAATGAGTTTGGGAGTGCTCCTCCCTCTGCTATATTTTGGAAAAGTTTGAGAAGAATAGGTGTTAGCTCTTCTCTAAATGTTTGATAGAATTCGCCTGTGAAGCCACCTGGTCCTGGGCTTTTGTTTGTTGGAAGATTTTTAATCACAGTTTCAATTTCAGTGCTTGGGATTGGTGTATTCATATTTTCTATTTCATCCTGAGTCAGTCTCGGCATGTTGTGCATTTCTAAGAATTTGTCCATTTCTTCCAGGTTATCCATTTTATTAGCATAGAGTTTCTTGTAGTAATCTCTCATGATCTTTTGTATTTCTGCAGTGTCAGTTGTTACTTCTCCTTTTTCATTTCTAATTCTATTGATTTGAGTCTTCTCCCTTTTTTTCTTGATGAGTCTGGCTAATGGTTTATCAATTTTGTTTATCTTCTCAGAGAACCAGCTTTTAGTTTTATTGATCTTTGCTATTGTTTCCTTCATTTCTTTTTCATTTATTTCTGATCTGATTTTTATGATTTCTTTCCTTCTGCTAATTTTGAGGTGTTTTTGTTCTTCTTTCTCTAATTGCAGGTGCAAGGTTAGGTTGTTTATTTGAGATGTTCCCTGTTTCTTAAGGTGGGATTGTATTGCTATAAACTTCCCCCTTAGAACTGCTTTTGCTGCGTCCCATAGGTTTTGGGTCGTCGTGTCGCCATTGTCATTTGTTTCTAGGTATTTTTAAATTTCCTCTTTGATTTCTTCAGTGATCACTTCATTATTGAGTAGTGTATTGTTTAGCCTCCATGTGTTTGTATTTTTTACAGATCTTTTCCTGTAATTGATGTCTAGTCTCATTGCATTGTGGTTGGAAAATATACTTGATACAATTTCAATTTTCTTAAATTTACCAAGGCTTGATTTGTGACCCAAGATATGATCTATCCTGGAGAATGTTCCATGAGCACTTGAGCAAAATGTGTATTCTGTTGTTTTTGAATGGAATGTCCTATAAATATCAATTAAGTCCATCTTGTTTAATGTATCATTTAAAGCTTGTGTTTCCTTATTTATTTTCATTTAGGATGATCTGTCCATTGGTGAAAGTGGGGTGTTAAAGCCCCCTACTATGATTGTGTTACTGTCGATTTCCCCTTTTATGGCTAGTATTTGCCTTATGTATTGAGGTGCTGCTATGTTGGATGCATAAATATTTACAATTGTTATATCTTCTTCTTGGATCGACCCCTTGATCGTTATGTAGTGTCCTTCTTTGTCTCTTGTAATAGTCTTTATTTTAAAGTCTATTTTTTCTGATATAAGAATTGCTACTCCAGCTTTCTTTTGATTTCCATTTGCATGGAATATCTTTTTCCATCCCCTTACTTTCAATCTGTATGTGTCTCTAGGTCTGAAGTGGGTCTCTTGTAGACAGCATATATATGGGTTTTGTTTTTGTATCCATTCAGCCAATCTGTGGCTTTTGGTGGGAGCATTTAGTCCATTTTCATTTAGGGTAACTATTGATATGTATGTTCCTATTCCCATTTCCTTAATTGTTTTGGGTTCGTTATTGTAGGTATTTTCCTTCTGTTGTGTTTCTTGCCTAGAGAAGTTCCTTTAGTGTTTGTTGTATAGCTGGTTTGGTGGTGCTGAACTCTCTCAGCTTTTGCTTGTCTCTAAAGTTTTTAATTTCTACATCAAATCTGATTGAGATCCTTGCTGGGTAGAGTAATCTTGGTTGCAGGTTTTTCTCCTTCATCACTTTAATTATGTCCTGCCACTCCCTTCTGGCTTGTAGAGTTTCTGCTGAGAGATCAGCTGTTAACCTGATGGGGATTTCCTTGTGTGTTATTTGTTGTTTTTCCCTTGCTGCTTTTAATATGATTTCTTTGTATTTAATTTTTCACAGTTTGATTAATATGTGTCTTGGCGTATTTCTCCTTGGATTTATTCTGTATGGGACTCTCTGTGCCTCCTGGACTTGATTAACTATTTCCTTTCCCATATTAGGGAAGTTTTCAACTATAATCTCTTCAAATATTTTCTCAGTCCCTTTCTTTTTCTCTTCTTCTCCTGGAACCGCTATAATTCCAATGTTGGTGTGTTTAATGTTGCCCCAGAGGTCTCTGAGACTGTCCTCTGTTCTTTTCATTCTTTTTTTTTTATTTTGCTCTGCATCAGTTACTTCCACTACTTTATCTTCCACCTCACTTATCCGTTCTTCTGCCTCAGTTATTCTGCTACTGATCCCATCTAGAGTATTTTTCATTTCATTTATTGTGTTTTTAATCGATGCTTGATTCATCTTTAGTTCTTCTAAGTCCTTGTTAACTGTTTCTTGCATTTTGTCTATTCTATTTCCAAGATTTTGGATCTTGGAAATAGAATCTTGGATCAGCTTTACTATCATTATTCTGAATTCCTTTTCAGGTAGACTGCCTATTACCTCTTCATTTGTTAGGTCTGGTAGGTTTTTATCTTGCTCCTTCACCTGCTGTGTGTTTTTCTGTCTTCTCATTTTGCTTATCTTACTGTGTTTGGGGTCTCCTTTTTGCAGGCTGCAGATTTGTAGTTCCCGTTGTTTTTGGTGTCTGTCCCCAGTGGCTAAGGTTGTTTCAGTAGGTTGTGTAGGCTTCCTGGTGGGGAGGACTAGTGCCTGTGTTCTGGTGCTTGAGGCTCGATCTTGTCTTTCTGGTGGACAGGTCCACGTCTGGTGGTGTATTTTGGGGTGCCTGTGGCCTTATTATGTTTTTAGGCAGCCTCTCTGCTAATGGGTGGGTTTGTGTTCCT
>NW_028294439.1:0-60501 GCF_964341445.2 Mesoplodon mirus | reverse complement strand
GATTCCAGCTTACTTGTACGTGTCTAAGGGTCAGGTCCTCTCCATTGTTGCTGGCCTAAGGCTTAGTTCACCATACAGCAATGTATATATTGACCTATTTTCCCCTCGACTTTCTGTGATTCCCTACATCTCACCTTTCTTTGCAGACAAGCCATTTGAAATACCCTTAACTTATTTCACAGCCAAGAAGTCTTTGAAATAATGTGTATTTTTTAGAGAAATCTTCTTATATAATTAGGCAGAAAATCTGACCTGCCATAGTTTTCAAAACAGCATAATTTCACTCTTCTCAATGATTAATCTGTTGTATTACACAACCGTGGAGTATTTAGCTTTATCAATGACATGTCCTTGAAAAATGTTTTAGAGATCCTACCAGTCTTTGAAAACATCCTTGTGCCTTGTTTCAGTTCCAGTTTTATGTATATTTTCTGCCTTGCACCCGATTATTCCTACATCTGATGGATGGCCTTGGGAATCTAATTCTGGTATTGATGGTTTTGGCTGATTGTCTCCCCTTGTAGCTGCTTTCTTCATTATTGTGTAAATTTAGATCATGAGCTCATGTTTAGCTAAACAGCTGATCTTGTAAGAGGCTTAGGTGTGAACGCTCGTAAGTTTCAGCAGAGAGTCGGCAAAGATTTATTTGTGTCCCTCCAATGAGTGGCCCGCAAGGACCCCGTTTACTACAAGTGTTGGTCCAATACTCCCTCTAGAGGCAGGGGACTCAGACAGGGTTGCTTTGCGGCCCCCGACCTGGGGCAGGGGCAGTGGGCGGCATGTGACCCGGGCAGGAGCCTCTCCGCGTGTGTCCCTGGGACCCATCTGCCTGCGAACTTCGGTCACCTGGCAGGAAGCTACGATGCCCAGACCTATGCTTAGCTGTGCAGCGCGGTGTACTGCGCGGACACGTTCCACACACACTTCAAGTAAGAGGGCGGCCTGAGTGGAAAGGTGAGAGTTTGGGCAGCTGTGCAGACAAAGAAGGCGCCCTTTGGCCTGGGCCTAAAAGCTTGTGACAGTCCCCTGGGGCTGCCGGGCTCTGAGGGCCCTGCCCTGGGCCCCCTGATCCCCTGCCCTTTGTTCAGTCACAGCAGAGATGGCCACACACACTCCCTCAGTGAGGGCAGTGTTCCAACCTCCCTCAGCCCCGCCCCCTCTCCGCAGGTTACCATGGACTACAGAGGCTGCATTCTGAGGCCAGGGCGTTCCGAGAATGCCGAGGGCAGACATGATGGCCTTAAATGATTTCCTCTTGTGTCAGTGTTGGTAAACTTTAGGAGCTAGGAAATGGTCCACTTTACCGAAATGTTCAAATTTACTGGCATTTCATATATTCTCTGCTCTAACATTGTCCTGACTCTTTCTGTATATTCTTTACTTTTGTTTTGGTTTTCCTTAATCAAAGTGTGTCTTTTAAATCTTTTCAAAGAAGATTCTTTGGACTTACTAAATCACCTGAATTTTATACGTTTTCTGTTGTATTAAGTTCTGCTCATATCTTTATTTATCTTTTTTCTATGTTCTCAGGGTTTATTGTTTTCATCTTCTGATGTCAATTAAAACACTTGGTTATTCATTTTAATAAATCTTTTTACTTATAAAGATTTGAACTTTTGAAGATTCCAGCTTACTTGTACGTGTCTAAGGGTCAGGTACTCTCCATTGTTGCTGGCCTAAGGCTTAGTTCACCATACAGCAATGTATATATTGACCTATTTTCCCCTCGACTTTCTGTGATTCCCTACATCTCACCTTTCTTTGCAGACAAGCCATTTGAAATACCCTTAACTTATTTCACAGCCAAGAAGTCTTTGAAATAATGTGTATTTTTTACAGAAATCTTCTTATATAATTAGGCAGAAAATCTGACCTGCCATAGTTTTCAAAACAGCATAATTTCACTCTTCTCAATGATTAATCTGTTGTATAACACAACCTTGGAATATTTAGCTTTATCAATGACATGTCCTTGAAAAATGTTTTAGAGATCCTACCAGTCTTTGAAAACATCCTTGTGCCTAGTTTCAGTTCCAGTTTTATGTATATTTTCTGCCTTGCACCCGATTATTCCTACATCTGATGGATGGCCTTGGGAATCTAATTCTGGTATTGATGGTTTTGGCTGATTGTCTCCCCTTGTAGCTGCTTTCTTCATTATTGTGTAAATTTAGATCATGAGCTCATGTTTAGCTAAACAGCTGGCCTTGTAAGAGGCTTAGGTGTGAACGCTCGTAAGTTTCAGCAGAGAGTCGGCAAAGATTTATTTGTGTCCCTCCAATGAGTGGCCCGCAAGGACCCCGTTTTCTACAAGTGTTGGTCCAATACTCCCTCTAGAGGCAGGGGACTCAGACAGGGCTGATTTGCGGCCCCTGATCTGGGGCAGGGGCAGTGGGCGGCCTGTGACCCGGGCAGGAGCCTCTCCGCGTGTGTCCCTGGGACCCATCTGCCTGCGAACTTCGGTCACCTGGCAGAAAGCCACGATGCCCAGACCTATGCTTATCTGTGCAGCGCGGTGTACTGCGCGGACACGTTCCACACACACTTCAAGTAAGAGGGCGGCCTGAGTGGAAAGGTGAGAGTTTGGGCAGCTGTGCAGACAAAGAAGGCGCCCTTTGGCCTGGGCCTAAAAGCTTGTGACAGTCCCCTGGGGCTGCCGGGCTCTGAGGGCCCTGCCCTGGGCCCCCTGATCCCCTGCCCTTTGTTCAGTCACAGCAGAGATGGCCACACACACTCCCTCAGTGAGGGCAGTGTTCCAACCTCCCTCAGCCCCGCCCCCTCTCCGCAGGTTACCATGGACTACAGAGGCTGCATTCTGAGGCCAGGGCGTTCCGAGAATGCCGAGGGCAGACATGATGGCCTTAAATGATTTCCTCTTGTGTCAGTGTTGGTAAACTTTAGGAGCTAGGAAATGGTCCACTTTACAGAAATGTTCAAATTTACTGGCATTTCATATATTCTCTGCTCTAACATTGTCCTGACTCTTTCTGTATATTCTTTACTTATGTTTTTGTTTTCCTTAATCAAAGTGTGTCTTTTAAATCTTTTCAAAGAAGATTCTTTGGACTTACTAAATCACCTGAATTTTATACGTTTTCTGTTGTATTAAGTTCTGCTCATATCTTTATTTATCTTTTTTCTATGTTCTCAGGGTTTATTGTTTTCATCTTCTGATGTCAATTAAAACACTTGGTTATTCATTTTAATAAAACTTTTTACTTATAAAGATTTGAACTTTTGAAGATTCCAGCTTACTTGTACGTGTCTAAGGGTCAGGTCCTCTCCATTGTTGCTGGCCTAAGGCTTAGTTCACCATACAGCAATGTATATATTGACCTATTTTCCCCTCGACTTTCTGTGATTCCCTACATCTCACCTTTCTTTGCAGACAAGCCATTTGAAATACCCTTAACTTATTTCACAGCCAAGAAGTCTTTGAAATAATGTGTATTTTTTACAGAAATCTTCTTATATAATTAGGCAGAAAATCTGACCTGCCATAGTTTTCAAAACAGCATAATTTCACTCTTCTCAATGATTAATCTGTTGTATAACACAACCTTGGAATATTTAGCTTTATCAATGACATGTCCTTGAAAAATGTTTTAGAGATCCTACCAGTCTTTGAAAACATCCTTGTGCCTTGTTTCAGTTCCAGTTTTATGTATATTTTCTGCCTTGCACCCGATTATTCCTACATCTGATGGATGGCCTTGGGAATCTAATTCTGGTATTGATGGTTTTGGCTGATTGTCTCCCCTTGTAGCTGCTTTCTTCATTATTGTGTAAATTTAGATCATGAGCTCATGTTTAGCTAAACAGCTGACCTTGTAAGAGGCTTAGGTGTGAACGCTCGTAAGTTTCAGCAGAGAGTCGGCAAAGATTTATTTGTGTCCCTCCAATGAGTGGCCCGCAAGGACCCCGTTTTCTACAAGTGTTGGTCCAATACTCCCTCTAGAGGCAGGGGACTCAGACAGGGCTGATTTGTGGCCCCCGATCTGGGGCAGGGGCAGTGGGCGGCCTGTGACCCGGGCAGGAGCCTCTCCGCGTGTGTCCCTGGGACCCATCTGCCTGCGAACTTCGGTCACCTGGCAGAAAGCCACGATGCCCAGACCTATGCTTATCTGTGCAGCGCGGTGTACTGCGCGGACACGTTCCACACACACTTCAAGTAAGAGGGCGGCCTGAGTGGAAAGGTGAGAGTTTGGGCAGCTGTGCAGACAAAGAAGGCGCCCTTTGGCCTGGGCCTAAAAGCTTGTGACAGTCCCCTGGGCCTGCCGGGCTCTGAGGGCCCTGCCCTGGGCCACCTGCTCCCCTGCCCTTTGTTCAGTCACAGCAGAGATGGCCACACCCACTCCCTCAGTGAGGGCAGTGTTCCAACCTCCCTCAGCCCCGCCCCCTCTCCGCAGGTTACCATGGACTACAGAGGCTGCATTCTGAGGCCGGGGCGTTCCGAGAATGCCGAGGGCAGACATGATGACCTTAAATGATTTCCTCTTGTGTCAGTGCTGGTAAACTTTAGGAGCAAGGAAATGGTCCACTTGACAGAAATGTTCAAATTTACTGGCATTTCATATATTCTCTGCTCTAACATTGTCCTGACTCTTTCTGTATATTCTTTACTTATGTTTTTGTTTTCCTTAATCAAAGTGTGTCTTTTAAATCTTTTCAAAGAAGATTCTTTGGACTTACTAAATCACCTGAATTTTATACGTTTTCTGTTGTATTAAGTTCTGCTCATATCTTTATTTATCTTTTTTCTATGTTCTCAGGGTTTATTGTTTTCATCTTCTGATGTCAATTAAAACACTTGGTTATTCATTTTAATAAATCTTTTTACTTATAAAGATTTGAACTTTTGAAGATTCCAGCTTACTTGTACGTGTCTAAGGGTCAGGTCCTCTCCATTGTTGCTGGCCTAAGGCTTAGTTCACCATACAGCAATGTATATATTGACCTATTTTCCCCTCGACTTTCTGTGATTCCCTACATCTCACCTTTCTTTGCAGACAAGCCATTTGAAATACCCTTAACTTATTTCACAGCCAAGAAGTCTTTGAAATAATGTGTATTTTTTAGAGAAATCTTCTTATATAATTAGGCAGAAAATCTGACCTGCCATAGTTTTCAAAACAGCATAATTTCACTCTTCTCAATGATTAATCTGTTGTATTACACAACCTTGGAGTATTTAGCTTTATCAATGACATGTCCTTGAAAAATGTTTTAGAGATCCTACCAGTCTTTGAAAACATCCTTGTGCCTTGTTTCAGTTCCAGTTTTATATATATTTTCTGTCTTGCACCCGATTATTCCTACATCTGATGGATGGCCTTGGGAATCTAATTCTGGTATTGATGGTTTTGGCTGATTGTCTCCCCTTGTAGCTGCTTTCTTTATTATTGTGTAAATTTAGATCATGAGCTCATGTTTAGCTAAACAGCTGACCTTGTAAGAGGCTTAGGTGTGAACGCTCGTAAGTTTCAGCAGAGAGTCGGCAAAGATGTATTTGTGTCCCTCCAATGAGGGGCCCGCAAGGACCCCGTTTTCTACAAGTGTTGGTCCAATACTCCCTCTAGAGGCAGGGGACTCAGACAGGGCTGCTTTGCGGCCCCCGATCTGGGGCAGGGGCAGTGGGCGGCCTGTGACCCGGGCAGGAGCCTCTCCGCGTGTGTCCCTGGGACCCATCTGCCTGC
The DNA here is from genome assembly GCF_964341445.2 of Mesoplodon mirus. NCBI lineage: Eukaryota > Metazoa > Chordata > Mammalia > Artiodactyla > Ziphiidae > Mesoplodon > Mesoplodon mirus. The sequence continues at coordinate 54,805 of NW_028294439.1, read as the reverse complement.
GAACTTCGGTTACCTGGCAGGAAGCTACGATGCCCAGACCTATGCTTATCTGTGCAGCGCGGTGTACTGCGCGGACACGTTCCACACACACTTCAAGTAAGAGGGGGCCTGAGTGGAAAGGTGAGAGTTTGGGCAGCTGTGCAGACAAAGAAGGCGCCCTTTGGCCTGGGCCTAAAAGCTTGTGACAGTCCTCTGGGCCTGCCGGGCTCTGAGGGCCCTGCCCTGGGCCACCTGCTCCCCTGCACTTTGTTCAGTCACAGCAGAGATGGCCACACCCACTCCCTCAGTGAGGGCAGTGTTCCAACCTCCCTCAGCCCCGCCCCCTCTCCGCAGGTTACCATGGACTACAGAGGCTGCATTCTGAGGCCAGGGCGTTCCGAGAATGCCAAGGGCAGACATGATGACCTTAAATGATTTCCTCTTGTGTCAGTGTTGGTAAACTTTAGGAGCTAGGAAATGGTCCACTTTCCAGAAATGTTCAAATTTACTGGCATTTCATATATTCTCTGCTCTAACATTGTCCTGACTCTTTCTGTATATTCTTTACTTATGTTTTTGTTTTCCTTAATCAAAGTGTGTCTTTTAAATCTTTTCAAAGAAGATTCTTTGGACTTACTAAATCACCTGAATTTTATACGTTTTCTGTTGTATTAAGTTCTGCTCATATCTTTATTTATCTTTTTTCTATGTTCTCAGGGTTTATTGTTTTCATCTTCTGATGTCAATTAAAACACTTGGTTATTCATTTTAATAAATCTTTTTACTTATAAAGATTTGAACTTTTGAAGATTCCAGCTTACTTGTACGTGTCTAAGGGTCAGGTCCTCTCCATTGTTGCTGGCCTAAGGCTTAGTTCACCATACAGCAATGTATATATTGACCTATTTTCCCCTCGACTTTCTGTGATTCCCTACATCTCACATTTCTTTGCAGACAAGCCATTTGAAATACCCTTAACTTATTTCACAGCCAAGAAGTCTTTGAAATAATGTGTATTTTTTAGAGAAATCTTCTTATATAATTAGGCAGAAAATCTGACCTGCCATAGTTTTCAATACAGCATAATTTCACTCTTCTCAATGATTAATCTGTTGTATTACACAACCTTGGAGTATTTAGCTTTATCAATGACATGTCCTTGAAAAATGTTTTAGAGATCCTATCAGTCTTTGAAAACATCCTTGTGCCTTGTTTCAGTTCCAGTTTTATGTATATTTTCTGCCTTGCACCCGATTATTCCTACATCAGATGGATGGCCTTGGGAATCTAATTCTGGTATTGATGGTTTTGGCTGATTGTCTCCCCTTGTAGCTGATTTCTTCATTATTGTGTAAATATAGATCATGAGCTCATGTTTAGCTAAACAGCTGACCTTGTAAGAGGCTTAGGTGTGAACGCTCGTAAGTTTCAGCAGAGAGTCGGCAAAGATTTATTTGTGTCCGTCCAATGAGTGGCCCTCAAGGACCCCGTTTTCTACAAGTGTTGGTCCAATACTCCCTCTAGAGGCAGGGGACTCAGACAGGGCTGCTTTGCGGCCCCCGATCTGGGGCAGGGGCAGTGGGCGGCCTGTGACCCGGGCAGGAGCCTCTCCGCGTGTGTCCCTGGGACCCATCTGCCTGCGAACTTCGGTCACCTGGCAGGAAGCTACGATGCCCAGACCTATGCTTAGCTGTGCAGCGCGGTGTACTGCGCGGACACGTTCCACACACACTTCAAGTAAGAGGGCGGCCTGAGTGGAAAGGTGAGAGTTTGGGCAGCTGTGCAGACAAAGAAGGCGCCCTTTGGCCTGGGCCTAAAAGCTTGTGACAGTCCCCTGGGCCTGCCGGTCTCTGAGGGCCCTGCCCTTGGCCACCTGCTCCCCTGCCCTTTGTTCAGTCACAGCAGAGATGGCCACACCCACTCCCTCAGTGAGGGCAGTGTTCCAACCTCCCTCAGCCCCGCCCCCTCTCCGCAGGTTGCCATGGACTACAGAGGCTGCATTCTGAGGCCAGGGCGTTCCGAGAATGCCAAGGGCAGACATGATGACCTTAAATGATTTCCTCTTGTGTCAGTGTTGGTAAACTTTAGGAGGTAGGAAATGGTCCACTTTCCAGAAATGTTCAAATTTACTGGCATTTCATATATTCTCTGCTCTAACATTGTCCTGACTCTTTCTGTATATTCTTTACTTATGTTTTTGTTTTCCTTAATCAAAGTGTGTCTTTTAAATCTTTTCAAAGAAGATTCTTTGGACTTACTAAATCACCTGAATTTTATACGTTTTCTGTTGTATTAAGTTCTGCTCATATCTTTATTTATCTTTTTTCTATGTTCTCAGGGTTTATTGTTTTCATCTTCTGATGTCAATTAAAACACTTGGTTATTCATTTTAATAAATCTTTTTACTTATAAAGATTTGAACTTTTGAAGATTCCAGCTTACTTGTACGTGTCTAAGGGTCAGGTCCTCTCCATTGTTGCTGGCCTAAGGCTTAGTTCACCATACAGCAATGTATATATTGACCTATTTTCCCCTCGACTTTCTGTGATTCCCTACATCTCACCTTTCTTTGCAGACAAGCCATTTGAAATACCCTTAACTTATTTCACAGCCAAGAAGTCTTTGAAATAATGTGTATTTTTTAGAGAAATCTTCTTATATAATTAGGCAGAAAATCTGACCTGCCATAGTTTTCAATACAGCATAATTTCACTCTTCTCAATGATTAATCTGTTGTATTACACAACCTTGGAGTATTTAGCTTTATCAATGACATGTCCTTGAAAAATGTTTTAGAGATCCTATCAGTCTTTGAAAACATCCTTGTGCCTTGTTTCAGTTCCAGTTTTATGTATATTTTCTGCCTTGCACCCGATTATTCCTACATCAGATGGATGGCCTTGGGAATCTAATTCTGGTATTGATGGTTTTGGCTGATTGTCTCCCCTTGTAGCTGATTTCTTCATTATTGTGTAAATATAGATCATGAGCTCATGTTTAGCTAAACAGCTGACCTTGTAAGAGGCTTAGGTGTGAACGCTCGTAAGTTTCAGCAGAGAGTCGGCAAAGATTTATTTGTGTCCGTCCAATGAGTGGCCCTCAAGGACCCCGTTTTCTACAAGTGTTGGTCCAATACTCCCTCTAGAGGCAGGGGACTCAGACAGGGCTGCTTTGCGGCCCCCGATCTGGGGCAGGGGCAGTGGGCGGCCTGTGACCCGGGCAGGAGCCTCTCCGCGTGTGTCCCTGGGACCCATCTGCCTGCGAACTTCGGTCACCTGGCAGGAAGCTACGATGCCCAGACCTATGCTTAGCTGTGCAGCGCGGTGTACTGCGCGGACACGTTCCACACACACTTCAAGTAAGAGGGCGGCCTGAGTGGAAAGGTGAGAGTTTGGGCAGCTGTGCAGACAAAGAAGGCGCCCTTTGGCCTGGGCCTAAAAGCTTGTGACAGTCCCCTGGGCCTGCCGGTCTCTGAGGGCCCTGCCCATGGCCACCTGCTCCCCTGCCCTTTGTTCAGTCACAGCAGAGATGGCCACACCCACTCCCTCAGTGAGGGCAGTGTTCCAACCTCCCTCAGCCCCGCCCCCTCTCCGCAGGTTGCCATGGACTACAGAGGCTGCATTCTTAGGCCAGGGCTTTCCGAGAATGCCAAGGGCAGACATGATGACCTTAAATGATTTCCTCTTGTGTCAGTGTTGGTAAACTTTAGGAGGTAGGAAATGGTCCACTTTCCAGAAATGTTCAAATTTACTGGCATTTCATATATTCTCTGCTCTAACATTGTCCTGACTCTTTCTGTATATTCTTTACTTATGTTTTTGTTTTCCTTAATCAAAGTGTGTCTTTTAAATCTTTTCAAAGAAGATTCTTTGGACTTACTAAATCACCTGAATTTTATACGTTTTCTGTTGTATTAAGTTCTGCTCATATCTTTATTTATCTTTTTTCTATGTTCTCAGGGTTTATTGTTTTCATCTTCTGATGTCAATTAAAACACTTGGTTATTCATTTTAATAAAACTTTTTACTTATAAAGATTTGAACTTTTGAAGATTCCAGCTTACTTGTACGTGTCTAAGGGTCAGGTCCTCTCCATTGTTGCTGGCCTAAGGCTTAGTTCACCATACAGCAATGTATATATTGACCTATTTTCCCCTCGACTTTCTGTGATTCCCTACATCTCACCTTTCTTTGCAGACAAGCCATTTGAAATACCCTTAACTTATTTCACAGCCAAGAAGTCTTTGAAATAATGTGTATTTTTTACAGAAATCTTCTTATATAATTAGGCAGAAAATCTGACCTGCCATAGTTTTCAAAACAGCATAATTTCACTCTTCTCAATGATTAATCTGTTGTATAACACAACCTTGGAATATTTAGCTTTATCAATGACATGTCCTTGAAAAATGTTTTAGAGATCCTACCAGTCTTTGAAAACATCCTTGTGCCTTGTTTCAGTTCCAGTTTTATGTATATTTTCTGCCTTGCACCCGATTATTCCTACATCTGATGGATGGCCTTGGGAATCTAATTCTGGTATTGATGGTTTTGGCTGATTGTCTCCCCTTGTAGCTGCTTTCTTCATTATTGTGTAAATTTAGATCATGAGCTCATGTTTAGCTAAACAGCTGACCTTGTAAGAGGCTTAGGTGTGAACGCTCGTAAGTTTCAGCAGAGAGTCGGCAAAGATTTATTTGTGTCCCTCCAATGAGTGGCCCGCAAGGACCCCGTTTTCTACAAGTGTTGGTCCAATACTCCCTCTAGAGGCAGGGGACTCAGACAGGGCTGATTTGTGGCCCCCGATCTGGGGCAGGGGCAGTGGGCGGCCTGTGACCCGGGCAGGAGCCTCTCCGCGTGTGTCCCTGGGACCCATCTGCCTGCGAACTTCGGTCACCTGGCAGAAAGCCACGATGCCCAGACCTATGCTTATCTGTGCAGCGCGGTGTACTGCGCGGACACGTTCCACACACACTTCAAGTAAGAGGGCGGCCTGAGTGGAAAGGTGAGAGTTTGGGCAGCTGTGCAGACAAAGAAGGCGCCCTTTGGCCTGGGCCTAAAAGCTTGTGACAGTCCCCTGGGCCTGCCGGGCTCTGAGGGCCCTGCCCTGGGCCACCTGCTCCCCTGCCCTTTGTTCAGTCACAGCAGAGATGGCCACACCCACTCCCTCAGTGAGGGCAGTGTTCCAACCTCCCTCAGCCCCGCCCCCTCTCCGCAGGTTACCATGGACTACAGAGGCTGCATTCTGAGGCCGGGGCGTTCCGAGAATGCCGAGGGCAGACATGATGACCTTAAATGATTTCCTCTTGTGTCAGTGCTGGTAAACTTTAGGAGCAAGGAAATGGTCCACTTGACAGAAATGTTCAAATTTACTGGCATTTCATATATTCTCTGCTCTAACATTGTCCTGACTCTTTCTGTATATTCTTTACTTATGTTTTTGTTTTCCTTAATCAAAGTGTGTCTTTTAAATCTTTTCAAAGAAGATTCTTTGGACTTACTAAATCACCTGAATTTTATACGTTTTCTGTTGTATTAAGTTCTGCTCATATCTTTATTTATCTTTTTTCTATGTTCTCAGGGTTTATTGTTTTCATCTTCTGATGTCAATTAAAACACTTGGTTATTCATTTTAATAAATCTTTTTACTTATAAAGATTTGAACTTTTGAAGATTCCAGCTTACTTGTACGTGTCTAAGGGTCAGGTCCTCTCCATTGTTGCTGGCCTAAGGCTTAGTTCACCATACAGCAATGTATATATTGACCTATTTTCCCCTCGACTTTCTGTGATTCCCTACATCTCACCTTTCTTTGCAGACAAGCCATTTGAAATACCCTTAACTTATTTCACAGCCAAGAAGTCTTTGAAATAATGTGTATTTTTTAGAGAAATCTTCTTATATAATTAGGCAGAAAATCTGACCTGCCATAGTTTTCAAAACAGCATAATTTCACTCTTCTCAATGATTAATCTGTTGTATTACACAACCTTGGAGTATTTAGCTTTATCAATGACATGTCCTTGAAAAATGTTTTAGAGATCCTACCAGTCTTTGAAAACATCCTTGTGCCTTGTTTCAGTTCCAGTTTTATATATATTTTCTGTCTTGCACCCGATTATTCCTACATCTGATGGATGGCCTTGGGAATCTAATTCTGGTATTGATGGTTTTGGCTGATTGTCTCCCCTTGTAGCTGCTTTCTTTATTATTGTGTAAATTTAGATCATGAGCTCATGTTTAGCTAAACAGCTGACCTTGTAAGAGGCTTAGGTGTGAACGCTCGTAAGTTTCAGCAGAGAGTCGGCAAAGATGTATTTGTGTCCCTCCAATGAGGGGCCCGCAAGGACCCCGTTTTCTACAAGTGTTGGTCCAATACTCCCTCTAGAGGCAGGGGACTCAGACAGGGCTGCTTTGCGGCCCCCGATCTGGGGCAGGGGCAGTGGGCGGCCTGTGACCCGGGCAGGAGCCTCTCCGCGTGTGTCCCTGGGACCCATCTGCCTGCGAACTTCGGTTACCTGGCAGGAAGCTACGATGCCCAGACCTATGCTTATCTGTGCAGCGCGGTGTACTGCGCGGACAGGTTCCACACACACTTCAAGTAAGAGGGGGCCTGAGTGGAAAGGTGAGAGTTTGGGCAGCTGTGCAGACAAAGAAGGCGCCCTTTGGCCTGGGCCTAAAAGCTTGTGACAGTCCTCTGGGCCTGCCGGGCTCTGAGGGCCCTGCCCTGGGCCACCTGCTCCCCTGCACTTTGTTCAGTCACAGCAGAGATGGCCACACCCACTCCCTCAGTGAGGGCAGTGTTCCAACCTCCCTCAGCCCCGCCCCCTCTCCGCAGGTTACCATGGACTACAGAGGCTGCATTCTGAGGCCAGGGCGTTCCGAGAATGCCAAGGGCAGACATGATGACCTTAAATGATTTCCTCTTGTGTCAGTGTTGGTAAACTTTAGGAGCTAGGAAATGGTCCACTTTCCAGAAATGTTCAAATTTACTGGCATTTCATATATTCTCTGCTCTAACATTGTCCTGACTCTTTCTGTATATTCTTTACTTATGTTTTTGTTTTCCTTAATCAAAGTGTGTCTTTTAAATCTTTTCAAAGAAGATTCTTTGGACTTACTAAATCACCTGAATTTTATACGTTTTCTGTTGTATTAAGTTCTGCTCATATCTTTATTTATCTTTTTTCTATGTTCTCAGGGTTTATTGTTTTCATCTTCTGATGTCAATTAAAACACTTGGTTATTCATTTTAATAAATCTTTTTACTTATAAAGATTTGAACTTTTGAAGATTCCAGCTTACTTGTACGTGTCTAAGGGTCAGGTCCTCTCCATTGTTGCTGGCCTAAGGCTTAGTTCACCATACAGCAATGTATATATTGACCTATTTTCCCCTCGACTTTCTGTGATTCCCTACATCTCACATTTCTTTGCAGACAAGCCATTTGAAATACCCTTAACTTATTTCACAGCCAAGAAGTCTTTGAAATAATGTGTATTTTTTAGAGAAATCTTCTTATATAATTAGGCAGAAAATCTGACCTGCCATAGTTTTCAATACAGCATAATTTCACTCTTCTCAATGATTAATCTGTTGTATTACACAACCTTGGAGTATTTAGCTTTATCAATGACATGTCCTTGAAAAATGTTTTAGAGATCCTATCAGTCTTTGAAAACATCCTTGTGCCTTGTTTCAGTTCCAGTTTTATGTATATTTTCTGCCTTGCACCCGATTATTCCTACATCAGATGGATGGCCTTGGGAATCTAATTCTGGTATTGATGGTTTTGGCTGATTGTCTCCCCTTGTAGCTGATTTCTTCATTATTGTGTAAATATAGATCATGAGCTCATGTTTAGCTAAACAGCTGACCTTGTAAGAGGCTTAGGTGTGAACGCTCGTAAGTTTCAGCAGAGAGTCGGCAAAGATTTATTTGTGTCCGTCCAATGAGTGGCCCTCAAGGACCCCGTTTTCTACAAGTGTTGGTCCAATACTCCCTCTAGAGGCAGGGGACTCAGACAGGGCTGCTTTGCGGCCCCCGATCTGGGGCAGGGGCAGTGGGCGGCCTGTGACCCGGGCAGGAGCCTCTCCGCGTGTGTCCCTGGGACCCATCTGCCTGCGAACTTCGGTCACCTGGCAGGAAGCTACGATGCCCAGACCTATGCTTAGCTGTGCAGCGCGGTGTACTGCGCGGACACGTTCCACACACACTTCAAGTAAGAGGGCGGCCTGAGTGGAAAGGTGAGAGTTTGGGCAGCTGTGCAGACAAAGAAGGCGCCCTTTGGCCTGGGCCTAAAAGCTTGTGACAGTCCCCTGGGCCTGCCGGTCTCTGAGGGCCCTGCCCTTGGCCACCTGCTCCCCTGCCCTTTGTTCAGTCACAGCAGAGATGGCCACACCCACTCCCTCAGTGAGGGCAGTGTTCCAACCTCCCTCAGCCCCGCCCCCTCTCCGCAGGTTGCCATGGACTACAGAGGCTGCATTCTGAGGCCAGGGCGTTCCGAGAATGCCAAGGGCAGACATGATGACCTTAAATGATTTCCTCTTGTGTCAGTGTTGGTAAACTTTAGGAGGTAGGAAATGGTCCACTTTCCAGAAATGTTCAAATTTACTGGCATTTCATATATTCTCTGCTCTAACATTGTCCTGACTCTTTCTGTATATTCTTTACTTATGTTTTTGTTTTCCTTAATCAAAGTGTGTCTTTTAAATCTTTTCAAAGAAGATTCTTTGGACTTACTAAATCACCTGAATTTTATACGTTTTCTGTTGTATTAAGTTCTGCTCATATCTTTATTTATCTTTTTTCTATGTTCTCAGGGTTTATTGTTTTCATCTTCTGATGTCAATTAAAACACTTGGTTATTCATTTTAATAAATCTTTTTACTTATAAAGATTTGAACTTTTGAAGATTCCAGCTTACTTGTACGTGTCTAAGGGTCAGGTCCTCTCCATTGTTGCTGGCCTAAGGCTTAGTTCACCATACAGCAATGTATATATTGACCTATTTTCCCCTCGACTTTCTGTGATTCCCTACATCTCACCTTTCTTTGCAGACAAGCCATTTGAAATACCCTTAACTTATTTCACAGCCAAGAAGTCTTTGAAATAATGTGTATTTTTTAGAGAAATCTTCTTATATAATTAGGCAGAAAATCTGACCTGCCATAGTTTTCAAAACAGCATAATTTCACTCTTCTCAATGATTAATCTGTTGTATTACACAACCTTGGAGTATTTAGCTTTATCAATGACATGTCCTTGAAAAATGTTTTAGAGATCCTATCAGTCTTTGAAAACATCCTTGTGCCTTGTTTCAGTTCCAGTTTTATGTATATTTTCTGCCTTGCACCCGATTATTCCTACATCAGATGGATGGCCTTGGGAATCTAATTCTGGTATTGATGGTTTTGGCTGATTGTCTCCCCTTGTAGCTGATTTCTTCATTATTGTGTAAATATAGATCATGAGCTCATGTTTAGCTAAACAGCTGACCTTGTAAGAGGCTTAGGTGTGAACGCTCGTAAGTTTCAGCAGAGAGTCGGCAAAGATTTATTTGTGTCCCTCCAATGAGTGGCCCTCAAGGACCCCGTTTTCTACAAGTGTTGGTCCAATACTCCCTCTAGAGGCAGGGGACTCAGACAGGGCTGCTTTGCGGCCCCCGATCTGGGGCAGGGGCAGTGGGCGGCCTGTGACCCGGGCAGGAGCCTCTCCGCGTGTGTCCCTGGGACCCATCTGCCTGCGAACTTCGGTCACCTGGCAGGAAGCTACGATGCCCAGACCTATGCTTAGCTGTGCAGCGTGGTGTACTGCGTGGACACGTTCCACACACACTTCAAGTAAGAGGGCGGCCTGAGTGGAAAGGTGAGAGTTTGGGCAGCTGTGCAGACAAAGAAGGCGCTCTTTGGCCTGGGCCTAAAAGCTTGTGACAGTCCCCTGGGCCTGCCGGTCTCTGAGGGCCCTGCCCTTGGCCACCTGCTCCCCTGCCCTTTGTTCAGTCACAGCAGAGATGGCCACACCCACTCCCTCAGTGAGGGCAGTGTTCCAACCTCCCTCAGCCCCGCCCCCTCTCCGCAGGTTGCCATGGACTACAGAGGCTGCATTCTGAGGCCAGGGCGTTCCGAGAATGCCAAGGGCAGACATGATGACCTTAAATGATTTCCTCTTGTGTCAGTGTTGGTAAACTTTAGGAGGTAGGAAATGGTCCACTTGACAGAAATGTTCAAATTTACTGGCATTTCATATATTCTCTGCTCTAACATTGTCCTGACTCTTTCTGTATATTCTTTACTTATGTTTTTGTTTTCCTTAATCAAAGTGTGTCTTTTAAATCTTTTCAAAGAAGATTCTTTGGACTTACTAAATCACCTGAATTTTATACGTTTTCTGTTGTATTAAGTTCTGCTCATATCTTTATTTATCTTTTTTCTATGTTCTCAGGGTTTATTGTTTTCATCTTCTGATGTCAATTAAAACACTTGGTTATTCATTTTAATAAATCTTTTTACTTATAAAGATTTGAACTTTTGAAGATTCCAGCTTACTTGTACGTGTCTAAGGGTCAGGTCCTCTCCATTGTTGCTGGCCTAAGGCTTAGTTCACCATACAGCAATGTATATATTGACCTATTTTCCCCTCGACTTTCTGTGATTCCCTACATCTCACATTTCTTTGCAGACAAGCCATTTGAAATACCCTTAACTTATTTCACAGCCAAGAAGTCTTTGAAATAATGTGTATTTTTTAGAGAAATCTTCTTATATAATTAGGCAGAAAATCTGACCTGCCATAGTTTTCAAAACAGCATAATTTCACTCTTCTCAATGATTAATCTGTTGTATTACACAACCTTGGAGTATTTAGCTTTATCAATGACATGTCCTTGAAAAATGTTTTAGAGATCCTATCAGTCTTTGAAAACATCCTTGTGCCTTGTTTCAGTTCCAGTTTTATGTATATTTTCTGCCTTGCACCCGATTATTCCTACATCAGATGGATGGCCTTGGGAATCTAATTCTGGTATTGATGGTTTTGGCTGATTGTCTCCCCTTGTGGCTGATTTCTTCATTATTGTGTAAATATAGATCATGAGCTCATGTTTAGCTAAACAGCTGACCTTGTAAGAGGCTTAGGTGTGAACGCTCGTAAGTTTCAGCAGAGAGTCGGCAAAGATTTATTTGTGTCCCTCCAATGAGTGGCCCTCAAGGACCCCGTTTTCTACAAGTGTTGGTCCAATACTCCCTCTAGAGGCAGGGGACTCAGACAGGGCTGCTTTGCGGCCCCCGATCTGGGGCAGGGGCAGTGGGCGGCCTGTGACCCGGGCAGGAGCCTCTCCGCGTGTGTCCCTGGGACCCATCTGCCTGCGAACTTCGGTCACCTGGCAGGAAGCTACGATGCCCAGACCTATGCTTAGCTGTGCAGCGCGGTGTACTGCGTGGACACGTTCCACACACACTTCAAGTAAGAGGGCGGCCTGAGTGGAAAGGTGAGAGTTTGGGCAGCTGTGCAGACAAAGAAGGCGCTCTTTGGCCTGGGCCTAAAAGCTTGTGACAGTCCCCTGGGCCTGCCGGTCTCTGAGGGCCCTGCCCTTGGGCACCTGCTCCCCTGCCCTTTGTTCAGTCACAGCAGAGATGGCCACACCCACTCCCTCAGTGAGGGCAGTGTTCCAACCTCCCTCAGCCCCGCCCCCTCTCCGCAGGTTGCCATGGACTACAGAGGCTGCATTCTGAGGCCAGGGCGTTCCGAGAATGCCAAGGGCAGACATGATGACCTTAAATGATTTCCTCTTGTGTCAGTGTTGGTAAACTTTAGGAGGTAGGAAATGGTCCACTTGACAGAAATGTTCAAATTTACTGGCATTTCATATATTCTCTGCTCTAACATTGTCCTGACTCTTTCTGTATATTCTTTACTTATGTTTTTGTTTTCCTTAATCAAAGTGTGTCTTTTAAATCTTTTCAAAGAAGATTCTTTGGACTTACTAAATCACCTGAATTTTATACGTTTTCTGTTGTATTAAGTTCTGCTCATATCTTTATTTATCTTTTTTCTATGTTCTCAGGGTTTATTGTTTTCATCTTCTGATGTCAATTAAAACACTTGGTTATTCATTTTAATAAATCTTTTTACTTATAAAGATTTGAACTTTTGAAGATTCCAGCTTACTTGTACGTGTCTAAGGGTCAGGTCCTCTCCATTGTTGCTGGCCTAAGGCTTAGTTCACCATACAGCAATGTATATATTGACCTATTTTCCCCTCGACTTTCTGTGATTCCCTACATCTCACATTTCTTTGCAGACAAGCCATTTGAAATACCCTTAACTTATTTCACAGCCAAGAAGTCTTTGAAATAATGTGTATTTTTTAGAGAAATCTTCTTATATAATTAGGCAGAAAATCTGACCTGCCATAGTTTTCAATACAGCATAATTTCACTCTTCTCAATGATTAATCTGTTGTATTACACAACCTTGGAGTATTTAGCTTTATCAATGACATGTCCTTGAAAAATGTTTTAGAGATCCTATCAGTCTTTGAAAACATCCTTGTGCCTTGTTTCAGTTCCAGTTTTATGTATATTTTCTGCCTTGCACCCGATTATTCCTACATCAGATGGATGGCCTTGGGAATCTAATTCTGGTATTGATGGTTTTGGCTGATTGTCTCCCCTTGTAGCTTCTTTCTTCATTATTGTGTAAATTTAGATCATGAGCTCATGTTTAGCTAAACAGCTGACCTTGTAAGAGGCTTAGGTGTGAACGCTCGTAAGTTTCAGCAGAGAGTCGGCAAAGATTTATTTGTGTCCGTCCAATGAGTGGCCCTCAAGGACCCCGTTTTCTACAAGTGTTGGTCCAATACTCCCTCTAGAGGCAGGGGACTCAGACAGGGCTGCTTTGCGGCCCCCGATCTGGGGCAGGGGCAGTGGGCGGCCTGTGACCCGGGCAGGAGCCTCTCCGCGTGTGTCCCTGGGACCCATCTGCCTGCGAACTTCGGTCACCTGGCAGGAAGCTACGATGCCCAGACCTATGCTTAGCTGTGCAGCGCGGTGTACTGCGCGGACACGTTCCACACACACTTCAAGTAAGAGGGCGGCCTGAGTGGAAAGGTGAGAGTTTGGGCAGCTGTGCAGACAAAGAAGGCGCTCTTTGGCCTGGGCCTAAAAGCTTGTGACAGTCCCCTGGGCCTGCCGGTCTCTGAGGGCCCTGCCCTTGGCCACCTGCTCCCCTGCCCTTTGTTCAGTCACAGCAGAGATGGCCACACCCACTCCCTCAGTGAGGGCAGTGTTCCAACCTCCCTCAGCCCCGCCCCCTCTCCGCAGGTTGCCATGGACTACAGAGGCTGCATTCTGAGGCCAGGGCGTTCCGAGAATGCCAAGGGCAGACATGATGACCTTAAATGATTTCCTCTTGTGTCAGTGTTGGTAAACTTTAGGAGGTAGGAAATGGTCCACTTGACAGAAATGTTCAAATTTACTGGCATTTCATATATTCTCTGCTCTAACATTGTCCTGACTCTTTCTGTATATTCTTTACTTATGTTTTTGTTTTCCTTAATCAAAGTGTGTCTTTTAAATCTTTTCAAAGAAGATTCTTTGGACTTACTAAATCACCTGAATTTTATACGTTTTCTGTTGTATTAAGTTCTGCTCATATCTTTATTTATCTTTTTTCTATGTTCTCAGGGTTTATTGTTTTCATCTTCTGATGTCAATTAAAACACTTGGTTATTCATTTTAATAAATCTTTTTACTTATAAAGATTTGAACTTTTGAAGATTCCAGCTTACTTGTACGTGTCTAAGGGTCAGGTCCTCTCCATTGTTGCTGGCCTAAGGCTTAGTTCACCATACAGCAATGTATATATTGACCTATTTTCCCCTCGACTTTCTGTGATTCCCTACATCTCACATTTCTTTGCAGACAAGCCATTTGAAATACCCTTAACTTATTTCACAGCCAAGAAGTCTTTGAAATAATGTGTATTTTTTAGAGAAATCTTCTTATATAATTAGGCAGAAAATCTGACCTGCCATAGTTTTCAAAACAGCATAATTTCACTCTTCTCAATGATTAATCTGTTGTATTACACAACCTTGGAGTATTTAGCTTTATCAATGACATGTCCTTGAAAAATGTTTTAGAGATCCTATCAGTCTTTGAAAACATCCTTGTGCCTTGTTTCAGTTCCAGTTTTATGTATATTTTCTGCCTTGCACCCGATTATTCCTACATCAGATGGATGGCCTTGGGAATCTAATTCTGGTATTGATGGTTTTGGCTGATTGTCTCCCCTTGTAGCTGATTTCTTCATTATTGTGTAAATATAGATCATGAGCTCATGTTTAGCTAAACAGCTGACCTTGTAAGAGGCTTAGGTGTGAACGCTCGTAAGTTTCAGCAGAGAGTCGGCAAAGATTTATTTGTGTCCGTCCAATGAGTGGCCCTCAAGGACCCCGTTTTCTACAAGTGTTGGTCCAATACTCCCTCTAGAGGCAGGGGACTCAGACAGGGCTGCTTTGCGGCCCCCGATCTGGGGCAGGGGCAGTGGGCGGCCTGTGACCCGGGCAGGAGCCTCTCCGCGTGTGTCCCTGGGACCCATCTGCCTGCGAACTTCGGTCACCTGGCAGGAAGCTACGATGCCCAGACCTATGCTTAGCTGTGCAGCGCGGTGTACTGCGTGGACACGTTCCACACACACTTCAAGTAAGAGGGCGGCCTGAGTGGAAAGGTGAGAGTTTGGGCAGCTGTGCAGACAAAGAAGGCGCTCTTTGGCCTGGGCCTAAAAGCTTGTGACAGTCCCCTGGGCCTGCCGGTCTCTGAGGGCCCTGCCCTTGGCCACCTGCTCCCCTGCCCTTTGTTCAGTCACAGCAGAGATGGCCACACCCACTCCCTCAGTGAGGGCAGTGTTCCAACCTCCCTCAGCCCCGCCCCCTCTCCGCAGGTTGCCATGGACTACAGAGGCTGCATTCTGAGGCCAGGGCGTTCCGAGAATGCCAAGGGCAGACATGATGACCTTAAATGATTTCCTCTTGTGTCAGTGTTGGTAAACTTTAGGAGGTAGGAAATGGTCCACTTGACAGAAATGTTCAAATTTACTGGCATTTCATATATTCTCTGCTCTAACATTGTCCTGACTCTTTCTGTATATTCTTTACTTATGTTTTTGTTTTCCTTAATCAAAGTGTGTCTTTTAAATCTTTTCAAAGAAGATTCTTTGGACTTACTAAATCACCTGAATTTTATACGTTTTCTGTTGTATTAAGTTCTGCTCATATCTTTATTTATCTTTTTTCTATGTTCTCAGGGTTTATTGTTTTCATCTTCTGATGTCAATTAAAACACTTGGTTATTCATTTTAATAAATCTTTTTACTTATAAAGATTTGAACTTTTGAAGATTCCAGCTTACTTGTACGTGTCTAAGGGTCAGGTCCTCTCCATTGTTGCTGGCCTAAGGCTTAGTTCACCATACAGCAATGTATATATTGACCTATTTTCCCCTCGACTTTCTGTGATTCCCTACATCTCACATTTCTTTGCAGACAAGCCATTTGAAATACCCTTAACTTATTTCACAGCCAAGAAGTCTTTGAAATAATGTGTATTTTTTAGAGAAATCTTCTTATATAATTAGGCAGAAAATCTGACCTGCCATAGTTTTCAATACAGCATAATTTCACTCTTCTCAATGATTAATCTGTTGTATTACACAACCTTGGAGTATTTAGCTTTATCAATGACATGTCCTTGAAAAATGTTTTAGAGATCCTATCAGTCTTTGAAAACATCCTTGTGCCTTGTTTCAGTTCCAGTTTTATGTATATTTTCTGCCTTGCACCCGATTATTCCTACATCAGATGGATGGCCTTGGGAATCTAATTCTGGTATTGATGGTTTTGGCTGATTGTCTCCCCTTGTAGCTGATTTCTTCATTATTGTGTAAATATAGATCATGAGCTCATGTTTAGCTAAACAGCTGACCTTGTAAGAGGCTTAGGTGTGAACGCTCGTAAGTTTCAGCAGAGAGTCGGCAAAGATTTATTTGTGTCCGTCCAATGAGTGGCCCTCAAGGACCCCGTTTTCTACAAGTGTTGGTCCAATACTCCCTCTAGAGGCAGGGGACTCAGACAGGGCTGCTTTGCGGCCCCCGATCTGGGGCAGGGGCAGTGGGCGGCCTGTGACCCGGGCAGGAGCCTCTCCGCGTGTGTCCCTGGGACCCATCTGCCTGCGAACTTCGGTCACCTGGCAGGAAGCTACGATGCCCAGACCTATGCTTAGCTGTGCAGCGCGGTGTACTGCGGGGACACGTTCCACACACACTTCAAGTAAGAGGGCGGCCTGAGTGGAAAGGTGAGAGTTTGGGCAGCTGTGCAGACAAAGAAGGCGCCCTTTGGCCTGGGCCTAAAAGCTTGTGACAGTCCCCTGGGCCTGCCGGTCTCTGAGGGCCCTGCCCTTGGCCACCTGCTCCCCTGCCCTTTGTTCAGGCACAGCAGAGATGGCCACACCCACTCCCTCAGTGAGGGCAGTGTTCCAACCTCCCTCAGCCCCGCCCCCTCTCCGAAGGTTGCCATGGACTACAGAGGCTGCATTCTGAGGTCAGGGCGTTCCGAGAATGCCAAGGGCAGACAAGATGACCTTAAATGATTTCCTCTTGTGTCAGTGTTGGTAAACTTTAGGAGCTAGGAAATGGTCCACTTTCCAGAAATGTTCAAATTTACTGGCATTTCATATATTCTGTGCTCTAACATTGTCCTGACTCTTTCTGTATATTCTTTACTTATGTTTTGGTTTTCCTTAATCAAAGTGTGTCTTTTAAATCTTTTCAAAGAAGATTCTTTGGACTTACTAAATCACCTCAATTTTATACGTTTTCTGTTGTATTAAGTTCTGCTCATATCTTTATTTATCTTTTCTCTATGTTCTCAGGGTTTATTGTTTTCATCTTCTGATGTCAATTAAAACACTTGGTTATTCATTTTAATAAATCTTTTTACTTATAAAGATTTGAACTTTTGAAGATTCCAGCTTACTTGTACGTGTCTAAGGGTCAGGTCCTCTCCATTGTTGCTGGCCTAAGGCTTAGTTCACCATACAGCAATGTATATATTGACCTATTTTCCCCTCGACTTTCTGTGATTCCCTACATCTCACCTTTCTTTGCAGACAAGCCATTGGAAATACCCTTAACTTATTTCACAGCCAAGAAGTCTTTGAAATAATGTGTATTTTTTGGAGAAATCTTCTTATATAATTAGGCAGAAAATCTGACCTGCCATAGTTTTCAAAACAGCATAATTTCACTCTTCTCAATGATTAATCTGTTGTATTACACAACCTTGGAGTATTTAGCTTTATCAATGACATGTCCTTGAAAAATGTTTTAGAGATCCTACCAGTCTTTGAAAACATCCTTGTGCCTTGTTTCAGTTCCAGTTTTATGTATATTTTCTGCCTTGCACCCGATTATTCCTACATCTGATGGATGGCCTTGGGAATCTATTTCTGGTATTGATGGTTTTGGCTGATTGTCTCCCCTTGTAGCTGCTTTCTTCATTATTGTGTAAATTTAGATCATGAGCTCATGTTTAGCTAAACAGCTGACCTTGTAAGAGGCTTAGGTGTGAACGCTCGTAAGTTTCAGCAGAGAGTCGGCAAAGATTTATTTGTGTCCCTCCAATGAGTGGCCCGCAAGGACCACGTTTTCTACAAGTGTTGGTCCAGAACTCCCTCTAGAGGCAGGGGACTCAGACAGGGCTGCTTTGCGGCCCCCGATCTGGGGCAGGGCAGTGGGCGGCCTGTGACCCGGGCAGGAGCCTCTCCGCGTGTGTCCCTGGGACCCATCTGCCTGCGAACTTCGGTCACCTGGCAGGAAGCTACGATGCCCAGACCTATGCTTATCTGCGCAGTGCAGTGTACTGCGTGGACACGTTCCAAACACACTTCAAGTATGAGGGCGGCCTGAGTGGAAAGGTGAGAGTTTGGGCAGCTGTGCAGACAAAGAAGGTGCCCTTTGGCCTGGGCCTAAAAGCTTGTGAGAGTCCACTGGGCCTGCCGGGCTCTGAGGGCCCTGCCCTTGGCCACCTGCTCCCCTGCCCTTTGTTCAGTCACAGCAGAGATGGCCACACCCACTCCCTCAGTGAGGGCAGTGTTCCAACCTCCCTCAGCCCCGCCCCCTCTCCGCAGGTTACCATGGACTACAGAGGCTGCATTCTGAGGCCATGGCGTTCCGAGAATGCCAAGGGCAGACAAGATGACCTTAAATGATTTCCTCTTGTGTCAGTGTTGGTAAACTTTAGGAGCTAGGAAATGGTCCACTTTACCGAAATGTTCAAATTTACTGGCATTTCATATATTCTCTGCTCTAACATTGTCCTGACTCTTTCTGTATATTCTTTACTTATGTTTTGGTTTTCCTTAATCAAAGTGTGTCTTTTAAATCTTTTCAAAGAAGATTCTTTGGACTTACTAAATCACCTGAATTTTATACGTTTTCTGTTGTATTAAGTTCTGCTCATATCTTTATTTATCTTTTTTCTATGTTCTCAGGGTTTATTGTTTTCATCTTCTGATGTCAATTAAAACACTTGGTTATTCATTTTAATAAATCTTTTTACTTATAAAGTTTTGAACTTTTGAAGATTCCAGCTTACTTGTACGTGTCTAAGGGTCAGGTCCTCTCCATTGTTGCTGGCCTAAGGCTTAGTTCACCATACAGCAATGTATATATAGACCTATTTTCCCCTCGACTTTCTGTGATTCCCTACATCTCACCTTTCTTTGCAGACAAGCCATTTGAAATACCCTTAACTTATTTCACAG
Source organism: Mesoplodon mirus (assembly GCF_964341445.2). NCBI lineage: Eukaryota > Metazoa > Chordata > Mammalia > Artiodactyla > Ziphiidae > Mesoplodon > Mesoplodon mirus. Next base: position 36,007 of record NW_028294439.1, on the reverse strand, counting down.
CCAAGAAGTCTTTGAAATAAAGTGTATTTTTTAGAGAAATCTTCTTATATAATTAGGCAGAAAATCTGACCTGCCATAGTTTTCAAAACAGCATAATTTCACTCTTCTCAATGATTAATCTGTTGTATTACACAACCTTGGAGTGTTTAGCTTTATCAATGACATGTCCTTGAAAAATGTTTTAGAGATCCTACCAGTCTTTGAAAACATCCTTGTGCCTTGTTTCAGTTCCAGTTTGATGTATATTTTCTGCCTTGCACCCGATTATTCCTACATCTGATGGATGGCCTTGGGAATCTAATTCTGGTATTGATGGTTTTGGCTGATTGTCTCCCCTTGTAGCTGCTTTCTTCATTATTGTGTAAATTTAGATCATGAGCTCATGTTTAGCTAAACAGCTGACCTTGTAAGAGGCTTAGGTGTGAACGCTCGTAAGTTTCAGCAGAGAGTCGGCAAAGATTTATTTGTGTCCCTCCAATGAGTGGCCCGCAAGGACCCCGTTTTCTACAAGTGTTGGTCCAATACTCCCTCTAGAGGCAGTGGACTCAGACAGGGCTGCTTTGCGGCCACCGATCTGGGGCAGGGGCAGTGGGCGGCCTGTGACCCGGGCAGGAGCCTCTCCGAGTGTGTCCCTGGGACCCATCTGCCTTCAAACTTCGGTCACCTGGCAGGAAGCTACGATGCCCAGACCTATGCTTATCTGTGCAGCGCGGTGTACTGCGCGGACAGGTTCCACACACACTTCAAGTAAGAGGGCGGCCTGAGTGGAAAGGTGAGTGTTTGGGCAGCTGTGCAGACAAAGAAGGCGCCCTTTGGCCTGGGCCTAAAATCTTGTGACCGTCCCCTGGGCCTGCCAGGCTCTGAGGGCCCTGCCCTGGGCCACCTGCTCCCCTGCCCTTTGTTCAGTCACAGCAGAGATGGCCACACCCACTCCCTCAGTGAGGGCAGTGTTCCAACCTCCCTCAGCCCCGCCCCCTCTCCGCAGGTTGCCATGGACTACAGAGGCTGCATTCTGAGGCCAGGGCGTTCCGAGAATGCCAAGGGCAGACAAGATGACCTTAAATGATTTCCTCTTGTGTCAGTGTTGGTAAACTTTAGGAGCTAGGAAATGGTCCACTTTACCGAAATGTTCAAATTTACTGGCATTTCATATATTCTCTGCTCTAACATTGTCCTGATTCTTTCTGTATATTCTTTACTTATGTTTTGGTTTTCCTTAATCAAAGTGTGTCTTTTAAATCTTTTCAAAGAAGATTCTTTGGACTTACTAAATCACCTGAATTTTATACGTTTTCTGTTGTATTAAGTTCTGCTCATATCTTTATTTATCTTTTTTCTATGTTCTCAGGGTTTACTGTTTTCATCTTCTGATGTCAATTAAAACACTTGGTTATTCATTTTAATAAATCTTTTTACTTATAAAGATTTGAACTTTTGAAGATTCCAGCTTACTTGTACGTGTCTAAGGGTCAGGTCCTCTCCATTGTTGCTGGCCTAAGGCTTAGTTCACCATACAGCAATGTATATATTGACCTATTTTCCCCTCGACTTTCTGTGATTCCCTACATCTCACCTTTCTTTGCAGACAAGCCATTTGAAATACCCTTAACTTATTTCACAGCCAAGAAGTCTTTGAAATAATGTGTATTTTTTAGAGAAATCTTCTTATATAATTAGGCAGAAAATCTGACCTGCCATAGTTTTCAAAACAGCATAATTTCACTCTTCTCAATGATTAATCTGTTGTATTACACAACCTTGGAGTATTTAGCTTTATCAATGACATGTCCTTGAAAAATGTTTTAGAGATCCTACCAGTCTTTGAAAACATCCTTGTGCCTTGTTTCAGTTCCAGTTTTATGTATATTTTCTGCCTTGCACCCGATTATTCCTACATCTGATGGATGGCCTTGGGAATCTAATTCTGGTATTGATGGTTTTGGCTGATTGTCTCCCCTTGTAGCTGCTTTCTTCATTATTGTGTAAATTTAGATCATGAGCTCATGTTTAGCTAAACAGCTGACCTTGTAAGAGGCTTAGGTGTGAACGCTCGTAAGTTTCAGCAGAGAGTCGGCAAAGATTTATTTGTGTCCCTCCAATGAGTGGCCCGCAAGGACCCCGTTTTCTACAAGTGTTGGTCCAATACTCCCTCTAGAGGCAGGGGACCCAGACAGGGCTGCTTTGCGGCCCCCGATCTGGGGCAGGGGCAGTGGGCGGCCTGTGACCCGGGCAGGAGCCTCTCCGCGTGTGTCCCTGGGACCCATGTGCCTGCGAACTTCGGTCACCTGGCAGGAAGCTATGATGCCCAGACCTATGCTTAGCTTTGCAGCGCGGTGTACTGCGCGGACACGTTCCACACACACTTCAAGTAAGAGGGCGGCCTGAGTGGAAAGGTGAGAGTTTGGGCAGCTGTGCAGACAAAGAAGGCGCCCTTTGGCCTGGGCCTAAAAGCTTGTGACAGTCCCCTGGGCCTGCCGGGCTCTGAGGGCCCTGCCCTTGGCCACCTGCTCCCCTGCCCTTTGTTCAGTCACAGCAGAGATGGCCACACCCACTCCCTCAGTGAGGGCAGTGTTCCAACCTCCCTCAGCCCCGCCCCCTCTCCGCAGGTTGCCATGGACTACAGAGGCTGCATTCTGAGGCCAGGGCGTTCCGAGAATGCCAAGGGCAGACAAGATGACCTTAAATGATTTCCTCTTGTGTAAGTTTTGGTAAACTTTAGGAGCTAGGAAATGGTCCACTTTACAGAAATGTTCAAATTTACTGGCATTTCATATATTCTCTGCTCTAACATTGTCCTGACTCTTTCTGTATATTCTTTACTTATGTTTTGGTTTTCCTTAATCAAAGTGTGTCTTTTAAATCTTTTCAAGAAGATTCTTTGGACTTACTAAATCACCTGAATTTTATACGTTTTCTGTTGTATTAAGTTCTGCTCATATCTTTATTTATCTTTTTTCTATGTTCTCAGGGTTTATTGTTTTCATCTTCTGATGTCAATTAAAACACTTGGTTATTCATTTTAATAAATCTTTTTACTTATAAAGATTTGAACTTTTGAAGATTCCAGCTTACTTGTACGTGTCTAAGGGTCAGGTCCTCTCCATTGTTGCTGGCCTAAGGCTTAGTTCACAATACAGCAATGTATATATTGACCTATTTTCCCCTCGACTTTCTGTGATTCCCTACATCTCACCTTTCTTTGCAGACAAGCCATTTGAAATACCCTTAACTTATTTCACAGCCAAGAAGTCTTTGAAATAATGTGTATTTTTTAGAGAAATCTTCTTATATAATTAGGCAGAAAATCTGACCTGCCATAGTTTTCAAAACAGCATAATTTCACTCTTCTCAATGATTAATCTGTTGTATAACACAATCTTGGAATATTTAGCTTTATCAATGACATGTCCTTGAAAAATGTTTTAGAGATCCTACCAGTCTTTGAAAACATCCTTGTGCCTTGTTTCAGTTCCAGTTTTATGTATATTTTCTGCCTTGCACCCGATTATTCCTACATCTGATGGATGGCCTTGGGAATCTAATTCTGGTATTGATGGTTTTGGCTGATTGTCTCCCCTTGTAGCTGCTTTCTTTATTATTGTGTAAATTTAGATCATGAGCTCATGTTTAGCTAAACAGCTGACCTTGTAAGAGGCTTAGGTGTGAACGCTCGTAAGTTTCAGCAGAGAGTCGGCAAAGATTTATTTGTGTCCCTCCAATGAGTGGCCCGCAAGGACCCCGTTTTCTACAAGTGGTGGTCCAATACTCCCTCTACAGGCAGGGGACTCAGACAGGGCTGATTTGCGGCCCCCGATCTGGGGCAGGGGCAGTGGGCGGCCTGTGACCCGGGCAGGAGCCTCTCCGCGTGTGTCCCTGGGACCCATCTGCCTGCGAACTTCGGTCACCTGGCAGGAAGCTACGATGCCCAGACCTATGCTTATCTGTGCAGCGCGGTGTACTGCGCGGACACGTTCCACACACACTTCAAGTAAGAGGGCGGCCTGAGTGGAAAGGTGAGAGTTTGGGCAGCTGTGCAGACAAAGAAGGCGCCCTTTGGCCTGGGCCTAAAAGCTTGTGACAGTCCTCTGGGCCTGCCGGGCTCTGAGGGCCCTTCCCTGGGCCCCCTGCTCCCCTGCCCTTTGTTCAGTCACAGCAGAGATGGCCACACCCACTCCCTCAGTGAGGGCAGTGTTCCAACCTCCCTCAGCCCCGCCCCCTCTCCGCAGGTTACCATGGACTACAGCGGCTGCATTCTGAGGCCAGGGCGTTCCGAGAATGCCAAGGGCAGACATGATGACCTTAAATGATTTCCTCTTGTGTCAGTGTTGGTAAACTTTAGGAGCTAGGAAATGGTCCACTTTACAGAAATGTTCAAATTTACTGGCATTTCATATATTCTCTGCTCTAACATTGTCCTGACTCTTTCTGTATATTCTTTACTTATGTTTTTGTTTTCCTTAATCAAAGTGTGTCTTTTAAATCTTTTCAAAGAAGATTCTTTGGACTTACTAAATCACCTGAATTTTATACGTTTTCTGTTGTATTAAGTTCTGCTCATATCTTTATTTATCTTTTTTCTATGTTCTCAGGGTTTATTGTTTTCATCTTCTGATGTCAATTAAAACACTTGGTTATTCATTTTAATAAATCTTTTTACTTATAAAGATTTGAACTTTTGAAGATTCCATCTTACTTGTACGTGTCTAAGGGTCAGGTCCTCTCCAGTGTTGCTGGCCTAAGGCTTAGTTCACCATACAGCAATGTATATATTGACCTATTTTCCCCTCGACTTTCTGTGATTCCCTACATCTCACCTTTCTTTGCAGACAAGCCATTTGAAATACCCTTAACTTATTTCACAGCCAAGAAGTCTTTGAAATAATGTGTATTTTTTAGAGAAATCTTCTTATATAATTAGGCAGAAAATCTGACCTGCCATAGTTTTCAAAACAGCATAATTTCACTCTTCTCAATGATTAATCTGTTGTTTTACACAACCTTGGAGTATTTAGCTTTATCAATGACATGTCCTTGAAAAATGTTTTAGAGATCCTACCAGTCTTTGAAAACATCCTTGTGCCTTGTTTCAGTTCCAGTTTGATGTATATTTTCTGCCTTGCACCCGATTATTCCTACATCTGATGTATGGCCTTGGGAATCTAATTCTGGTATTGATGGTTTTGGCTGATTGTCTCCCCTCGTAGCTGCTTTCTTCATTATTGTGTAAATTTAGATCATGAGCTCATGTTTAGCTAAACAGCTGACCTTGTAAGAGGCTTAGGTGTGAACGCTCGTAAGTTTCAGCAGAGAGTCGGCAAAGATTTATTTGTGTCCCTCCAATGAGTGGCCCGCAAGGACCACGTTTTCTACAAGTGTTGGTCCAGAACTCCCTCTAGAGGCAGGGGACTCAGACAGGGCTGCTTTGCGGCCCCCGATCTGGGGCAGGGCAGTGGGCGGCCTGTGACCCGGGCAGGAGCCTCTCCGCGTGTGTCCCTGGGACCCATCTGCCTGCGAACTTCGGTCACCTGGCAGGAAGCTACGATGCCCAGACCTATGCTTATCTGTGCAGTGCGGTGTACTGCGTGGACACGTTCCAAACACACTTCAAGTATGAGGGCGGCCTGAGTGGAAAGGTGAGAGTTTGGGCAGCTGTGCAGACAAAGAAGGCGCCCTTTGGCCTGGGCCTAAAAGCTTGTGAGAGTCCCCTGGGCCTGCCGGGCTCTGAGGGCCCTGCCCTGGGCCACCTGCTCCCCTGCCCTTTGTTCAGTCACAGCAGAGATGGCCACACCCACTCCCTCAGTGAGGGCAGTGTTCCAACCTCCCTCAGCCCCGCCCCCTCTCCGAAGGTTGCCATGGACTACAGAGGCTGCATTCTGAGGCCAGGGCGTTCCGAGAATGCCAAGGGCAGACAAGATGACCTTAAATGATTTCCTCTTGTGTCAGTGTTGGTAAACTTTAGGAGCTAGGAAATGGTCCACTTTACCGAAATGTTCAAATTTACTGGCATTTCATATATTCTCTGCTCTAACATTGTCCTGACTCTTTCTGTATATTCTTTACTTATGTTTTGGTTTTCCTTAATCAAAGTGTGTCTTTTAAATCTTTTCAAAGAAGATTCTTTGGACTTACTAAATCACCTGAATTTTATACGTTTTCTGTTGTATTAAGTTCTGCTCATATCTTTATTTATCTTTTTTCTATGTTCTCAGAGTTTATTGTTTTCATCTTCTGATGTCAATTAAAACACTTGGTTATTCATTTTAATAAATCTTTTTACTTATAAAGTTTTGAACTTTTGAAGATTCCAGCTTACTTGTACGTGTCTAAGGGTCAGGTCCTCTCCATTGTTGCTGGCCTAAGGCTTAGTTCACCATACAGCAATGTATATATAGACCTATTTTCCCCTCGACTTTCTGTGATTCCCTACATCTCACCTTTCTTTGCAGACAAGCCATTTGAAATACCCTTAACTTATTTCACAGCCAAGAAGTCTTTGAAATAAAGTGTATTTTTTAGAGAAATCTTCTTATATAATTAGGCAGAAAATCTGACCTGCCATAGTTTTCAAAACAGCATAATTTCACTCTTCTCAATGATTAATCTGTTGTATTACACAACCTTGGAGTGTTTAGCTTTATCAATGACATGTCCTTGAAAAATGTTTTAGAGATCCTACCAGTCTTTGAAAACATCCTTGTGCCTTGTTTCAGTTCCAGTTTGATGTATATTTTCTGCCTTGCACCCGATTATTCCTACATCTGATGGATGGCCTTGGGAATCTAATTCTGGTATTGATGGTTTTGGCTGATTGTCTCCCCTTGTAGCTGCTTTCTTCATTATTGTGTAAATTTAGATCATGAGCTCATGTTTAGCTAAACAGCTGACCTTGTAAGAGGCTTAGCTGTGAACGCTCGTAAGTTTCAGCAGAGAGTCGGCAAAGATTTATTTGTGTCCCTCCAATGAGTGGCCCGCAAGGACCCCGTTTTCTACAAGTGTTGGTCCAATACTCCCTCTAGAGGCAGGGGACTCAGACAGGGCTGCTTTGCGGCCCCCGATCTGGGGCAGGGGCAGTGGGCGGCCTGTGACCCGGGCAGGAGCCTCTCCGCGTGTGTCCCAGGGACCCATCTGCCTGCGAACTTCGGTCACCTGGCAGGAAGCTACGATGCCCAGACCTATGCTTATCTGTGCAGCGCGGTGTACTGCGCGGACATGTTCCACACACACTTCAAGTAAGAGGGCGGCCTGAGTGGAAAGGTGAGAGTTTGGGCAGCTGTGCAGACAAAGAAGGCGCCCTTTGGCCTGGGCCTAAAAGCTTGTGACAGTCACCTGGGCCTGCCGGGCTCTGAGGGCCCTGCCCTGGGCCACCTGCTCCCCTGCCCTTTGTTCAGTCACAGCAGAGATGGCCACACCCACTCCCTCAGTGAGGGCAGTGTTCCAACCTCCCTCAGCCCCGCCCCCTCTCCGCAGGTTGCCATGGACTACAGAGGCTGCATTCTGAGGCCAGGGCGTTCCGAGAATGCCAAGGGCAGACAAGATGACCTTAAATGATTTCCTCTTGTGTCAGTGTTGGTAAACTTTAGGAGCTAGGAAATGGTCCACTTTCCAGAAATGTTCAAATTTACTGGCATTTCATATATTCTGTGCTCTAACATTGTCCTGACTCTTTCTGTATATTCTTTACTTATGTTTTGGTTTTCCTTAATCAAAGTGTGTCTTTTAAATCTTTTCAAAGAAGATTCTTTGGACTTACTAAATCACCTCAATTTTATACGTTTTCTGTTGTATTAAGTTCTGCTCATAACTTTATTTAGCTTTTTTCTATGTTCTCAGGGTTTATTGTTTTCATCTTCTGATGTCAATTAAAACACTTGGTTATTCATTTTAATAAATCTTTTTACTTATAAAGATTTGAACTTTTGAAGATTCCAGCTTACTTGTACGTGTCTAAGGGTCAGGTCCTCTCCATTGTTGCTGGCCTAAGGCTTATTTCACCATACAGCAATGTATATATTGACCTATTTTCCCCTCGACTTTCTGTGATTCCCTACATCTCACCTTTCTTTGCAGACAAGCCATTTGAAATACCCTTAACTTATTTCACAGCCAAGAAGTCTTTGAAATAATGTGTATTTTTTAGAGAAATCTTCTTATATAATTAGGCAGAAAATCTGACCTGCCATAGTTTTCAAAACAGCATAATTTCACTCTTCTCCATGATTAACCTGTTGTATTACACAACCTTGGAGTATTTAGCTTTATCAATGACATGTCCTTGAAAAATGTTTTAGAGATCCTACCAGTCTTTGAAAACATCCTTGTGCCTTGTTTCAGTTCCAGTTTTATGTATATTTTCTGCCTTGCACCCGATTATTCCTACATCTGATGGATGGCCTTGGGAATCTAATTCTGGTATTGATGGTTTTGGCTGATTGTCTCCCCTTGTAGCTGCTTTCTTCATTATTGTGTAAATTTAGATCATGAGCTCATGTTTAGCTAAACAGCTGACCTTGTAAGAGGCTTAGGTGTGAACGCTCGTAAGTTTCAGCAGAGAGTCGGCAAAGATTTATTTGTGTCCCTCCAATGAGTGGCCCGCAAGGACCCCGTTTTCTACAAGTGTTGGTCCAATACTCCCTCTAGAGGCAGTGGACTCAGACAGGGCTGCTTTGCGGCCACCGATCTGGGGCAGGGGCAGTGGGCGGCCTGTGACCCGGGCAGGAGCCTCTCCGCGTGTGTCCCTGGGACCCATCTGCCTGCGAACTTCGGTCACCTGGCAGGAAGCTACGATGCCCAGACCTATGCTTATCTGTGCAGCGCGGTGTACTGCGCGGACAGGTTTCACACACACTTCAAGTAAGAGGGCGGCCTGAGTGGAAAGGTGAGAGTTTGGGCAGCTGTGCAGACAAAGAAGGCGCCCTTTGTCCTGGGCCTAAAAGCTTGTGACAGTCCCCTGGGCCTGCCAGGCTCTGAGGGCCCTGCCCTGGGCCACCTGCTCCCCTGCCCTTTGTTCAGTCACAGCAGAGATGGCCACACCCACTCCCTCAGTGAGGGCAGTGTTCCAACCTCCCTCAGCCCCGCCCCCTCTCCGCAGGTTGCCATGGACTACAGAGCCTGCATTCTGAGGCCAGGGCGTTCCGAGAATGCCAAGGGCAGACAAGATGACCTTAAATGATTTCCTCTTGTGTCAGTGTTGGTAAACTTTAGGAGCTAGGAAATGGTCCACTTTACAGAAATGTTCAAATTTACTGGCATTTCATATATTCTCTGCTCTAACATTGTCCTGACTCTTTCTGTATATTCTTTACTTATGTTTTGGTTTTCCTTAATCAAAGTGTGTCTTTTAAATCTTTTAAAAGAAGATTCTTTGGACTTACTAAATCACCTGAATTTTATACGTTTTCTGTTGTATTAAGTTCTGCTCATATCTTTATTTATCTTTTTTCTATGTTCTCAGGGTTTATTGTTTTCATCTTCTGATGTCAATTAAAACACTTGGTTATTCATTTTAATAAATCTTTTTACTTATAAAGATTTGAACTTTTGAAGATTCCAGCTTACTTGTACGTGTCTAAGGGTCAGGTCCTCTCCATTGTTGCTGGCCTAAGGCTTAGTTCACCATACAGCAATGTATATATTGACCTATTTTCCCCTCGACTTTCTGTGATTCCCTACATCTCACCTTTCTTTGCAGACAAGCCATTTGAAATACCCTTAACTTATTTCACAGCCAAGAAGTCTTTGAAATAATGTGTATTTTTTAGAGAAATCTTCTTATATAATTAGGCAGAAAATCTGACCTGCCATAGTTTTCAAAACAGCATAATTTCACTCTTCTCAATGATTAATCTGTTGTATTACACAACCTTGGAGTATTTAGCTTTATCAATGACATGCCCTTGAAAAATGTTTTAGAGATCCTACCAGTCTTTGAAAACATCCTTGTGCCTTGTTTCAGTTCCAGTTTGATGTATATTTTCTGCCTTGCACCCGATTATTCCTACATCTGATGGATGGCCTTGGGAATCTAATACTGGTATTGATGGTTTTGGCTGATTGTCTCCCCTTGTAGCTGCTTTCTTCATTATTGTGTAAATTTAGATCATGAGCTCATGTTTAGCTAAACAGCTGACCTTGTAAGAGGCTTAGGTGTGAACGCTCGTAAGTTTCAGCAGAGAGTCGGCAAAGATTTATTTGTGTCCCTCCATTGAGTGGCCCGCAAGGACCCCGTTTTCTACAAGTGTTGGTCCAATACTCCCTCTAGAGGCAGTGGACTCAGACAGGGCTGCTTTGCGGCCCCCGATCTGGGGCAGGGGCTGTGGGCGGCCTGTGACCCGGGCAGGAGCCTCTCCGCGTGTGTCCCAGGGACCCATCTGCCTGCGAACTTCGGTCACCTGGCAGGAAGCTACGATGCCCAGACCTATGCTTAGCTGTGCAGCGCGGTGTACTGCGCGGACACGTTCCACACACACTTCAAGTAAGAGGGCGGCCTGAGTGGAAAGGTGAGAGTTTTGGCAGCTGTGCAGACAAAGAAGGCGCCCTTTGGCCTGGGCCTAAAATCTTGTGACAGTCCCCTGGGCCTGCCGGGCTCTGAGGGCCCTGCCCTTGGCCACCTGCTCCCCTGCCCTTTGTTCAGTCACAGCAGAGATGGCCACACCCACTCCCTCAGTGAGGGCAGTGTTCCAACCTCCCTCAGCCCCGCCCCCTCTCCGCAGGTTGCCATGGACTACAGAGGCTGCATTCTGAGGCCAGGGCGTTCCGAGAATGCCAAGGGCAGACAAGATGACCTTAAATGATTTCCTCTTGTGTCAGTGTTGGTAAACTTTAGGAGCTAGGAAATGGTCCACTTTCCAGAAATGTTCAAATTTACTGGCATTTCATATATTCTGTGCTCTAACATTGTCCTGACTCTTTCTGTATATTCTTTACTTATGTTTTGGTTTTCCTTAATCAAAGTGTGTCTTTTAAATCTTTTCAAAGAAGATTCTTTGGACTTACTAAATCACCTCAATTTTATACGTTTTCTGTTGTATTAAGTTCTGCTCATATCTTTATTTATCTTTTTTCTATGTTCTCAGGGTTTATTGTTTTCATCTTCTGATGTCAATTAAAACACTTGGTTATTCATTTTAATAAATCTTTTTACTTATAAAGATTTGAACTTTTGAAGATTCCAGCTTACTTGTACGTGTCTAAGGGTCAGGTCCTCTCCATTGTTGCTGGCCTAAAGCTTAGTTCAACATACAGCAATGTATATATTGACCTATTTTCCCCTCGACTTTCTGTGATTCCCTACATCTCACCTTTCTTTGCAGACAAGCCATTTGAAATACCCTTAACTTATTTCACAGCCAAGAAGTCTTTGAAATAATGTGTATTTTTTAGAGAAATCTTCTTATATAATTAGGCAGAAAATCTGACCTGCCATAGTTTTCAAAACAGCATAATTTCACTCTTCTCAATGATTAATCTGTTGTATTACACAACCTTGGAGTATTTAGCTTTATCAATGACATGTCCTTGAAAAATGTTTTAGAGATCCTACCAGTCTTTGAAAACATCCTTGTGCCTTGTTTCAGTTCCAGTTTTATGTATATTTTCTGCCTTGCACCCGATTATTCCTACATCTGATGGATGGCCTTGGGAATCTAATTCTGGTATTGATGGTTTTGGCTGATTGTCTCCCCTTGTAGCTGCTTTCTTCATTATTGTGTAAATTTAGATCATGAGCTCATGTGTAGCTAAACAGCTGACCTTGTAAGAGGCTTAGGTGTGAACGCTCATAAGTTTCAGCAGAGAGTCGGCAAAGATTTATTTGTGTCCCTCCAATGAGTGGCCCGCAAGGACCCCGTTTTCTAAAGTGTTGGTCCAATACTCCCTCTAGAGGCAGGGGACTCAGACAGGGCTGCTTTGCAGCCCCCGATCTGGGGCAGGGGCAGTGGGAGGCCTGTGACCCGGGCAGGAGCCTCTCCGCGTGTGTCCCTGGGACCCATCTGCCTGCGAACTTCGGTCACCTGGCAGGAAGCTACGATGCCCAGACCTATGCTTCTCTGTGCAGCGTGGTGTACTGCGCGGACACGTTCCACACACACTTCAAGTAAGAGGGCGGCCTGAGTGGAAAGGTGAGAGTTTGGGCAGCTGTGCAGACAAAGAAGGTGCCCTTTGGCCTGGGCCTTAAATCTTGTGGCAGTCCCCTGGGCCTGCCGGGCTCTGAGGGCCCTGCCCTTGGCCACCTGCTCCCCTGCCCTTTGTTCAGTCACAGCAGAGATGGCCACACCCACTCCCTCAGTGAGGGCAGTGTTCGAAACTCCCTCAGCCCCGCCCCTTCTCCGCAGGTTGCCATGGACTACAGAGGCTGCATTTTGAGGTCAGGGCATTCCGAGAATGCCAAGAGCAGACATGATGACCTTAAATGATTTCCTCTTGTGTCAGTGTTGGTAAACTTTAGGAGCTAGGAAATGGTCCACTTTACAGAAATGTTCAAATTTACTGGCATTTCATATATTCTCTGCTCTAACATTGTCCTGACTCTTTCTGTATATTCTTTACTTATGTTTTGGTTTTCCTTAATCAAAGTGTGTCTTTTAAATCTTTTCAAAGAAGATTCTTTGGACTTACTAAATCACCTGAATTTTATACGTTTTCTGTTGTATTAAGTTCTGCTCATATCTTTATTTATCTTTTTTCTATGTTCTCAGGGTTTATTGTTTTCATCTTCTGATGTCAATTAAAACACTTGGTTATTCATTTTAATAAATCTTTTTACTTATAAAGATTTGAACTTTTGAAGATTCCAGCTTACTTGTACGTGTCTAAGGGTCAGGTCCTCTCCATTGTTGCTGGCCTAAAGCTTAGTTCAACATACAGCAATGTATATATTGACCTATTTTCCCCTCGACTTTCTGTGATTCCCTACATCTCACCTTTCTTTGCAGACAAGCCATTTGAAATACCCTTAACTTATTTCACAGCCAAGAAGTCTTTGAAATAATGTGTATTTTTTAGAGAAATCTTCTTATATAATTAGGCAGAAAATCTGACCTGCCATAGTTTTCAAAACAGCATAATTTCACTCTTCTCAATGATTAATCTGTTGTATTACACAACCTTGGAGTATTTAGCTTTATCAATGACATGTCCTTGAAAAATGTTTTAGAGATCCTACCAGTCTTTGAAAACATCCTTGTGCCTTGTTTCAGTTCCAGTTTTATGTATATTTTCTGCCTTGCACCCGATTATTCCTACATCTGATGGATGGCCTTGGGAATCTAATTCTGGTATTGATGGTTTTGGCTGATTGTCTCCCCTTGTAGCTGCTTTCTTCATTATTGTGTAAATTTAGATCATGAGCTCATGTGTAGCTAAACAGCTGACCTTGTAAGAGGCTTAGGTGTGAACGCTCATAAGTTTCAGCAGAGAGTCGGCAAAGATTTATTTGTGTCCCTCCAATGAGTGGCCCGCAAGGACCCCGTTTTCTAAAGTGTTGGTCCAATACTCCCTCTAGAGGCAGGGGACTCAGACAGGGCTGCTTTGCAGCCCCCGATCTGGGGCAGGGGCAGTGGGCGGCCTGTGACCCGGGCAGGAGCCTCTCCGCGTGTGTCCCTGGGACCCATCTGCCTGCGAACTTCGGTCACCTGGCAGGAAGCTACGATGCCCAGACCTATGCTTCTCTGTGCAGCGTGGTGTACTGCGCGGACACGTTCCACACACACTTCAAGTAAGAGGGCGGCCTGAGTGGAAAGGTGAGAGTTTGGGCAGCTGTGCAGACAAAGAAGGTGCCCTTTGGCCTGGGCCTTAAATCTTGTGGCAGTCCCCTGGGCCTGCCGGGCTCTGAGGGCCCTGCCCTTGGCCACCTGCTCCCCTGCCCTTTGTTCAGTCACAGCAGAGATGGCCACAACCACTCCCTCAGTGAGGGCAGTGTTCGAAACTCCCTCAGCCCCGCCCCTTCTCCGCAGGTTGCCATGGACTACAGAGGCTGCATTTTGAGGTCAGGGCATTCCGAGAATGCCAAGAGCAGACATGATGACCTTAAATGATTTCCTCTTGTGTCAGTGTTGGTAAACTTTAGGAGCTAGGAAATGGTCCACTTTACAGAAATGTTCAAATTTACTGGCATTTCATATATTCTCTGCTCTAACATTGTCCTGACTCTTTCTGTATATTCTTTACTTATGTTTTGGTTTTCCTTAATCAAAGTGTGTCTTTTAAATCTTTTCAAAGAAGATTCTTTGGACTTACTAAATCACCTGAATTTTATACGTTTTCTGTTGTATTAAGTTCTGCTCATATCTTTATTTATCTTTTTTCTATGTTCTCAGGGTTTATTGTTTTCATCTTCTGATGTCAATTAAAACACTTGGTTATTCATTTTAATAAATCTTTTCACTTATAAAGATTTGAACTTTTAAAGATTCCAGCTTACTTGTACGTGTCTAAGGGTCAGGTCCTCTCCATTGTTGCTGGCCTAAGGCTTAGTTCACCATACAGCAATGTATATATTGACCTATTTTCCCCTCGACTTTCTGTGATTCCCTACATCTCACCTTTCTTTGCAGACAAGCCATTTGAAATACCCTTAACTTATTTCACAGCCAATAAGTCTTTGAAATAATGTGTATTTTTTAGAGAAATCTTCTTATATAATTAGGCAGAAAATCTGACCTGCCATAGTTTTCAAAACAGCATAATTTCACTCTTCTCAATGATTAATCTGTTGTATTACACAACCTTGGAGTATTTAGCTTTATCAATGACATGTCCTTGAAAAATGTTTTAGAGATCCTACCAGTCTTTGAAAACAACCTTGTGCCTTGTTTCAGTTCCAGTTTTATGTATATTTTCTGCCTTGCACCCGATTATTCCTACATCTGATGGATGGCCTTGGGAATCTAATTCTGGTATTGATGGTTTTGGCTGATTGTCTCCCCTTGTAGCTGCTTTCTTCATTATTGTGTAAATTTAGATCATGAGCTCATGTGTAGCTAAACAGCTGACCTTGTAAGAGGCTTAGGTGTGAACTCTCGTAAGTTTCAGCAGAGAGTCGGCAAAGATTTATTTGTGTCCCTCCAATGAGTGGCCCGCAAGGACCCCGTTTTCTACAAGTGTTGGTCCAATAATCCCTCTAGAGGCAGGGGACTCAGACTGGGCTCCTTTGCGGCCCCCGATCTGGGGCAGGGGCAGTGGGCGGCCTGTGACCCAGGCAGGAGCCTCTCCGCGTGTGTCCCTGGGACCCATCTGCCTGCGAACTTCGGTCACCTGGCAGGAAGCTACGATGCCCAGACCTATGCTTATCTGTGCAGCGCGGTGCACTGCGCGGACACGTTCCACACACACTTCAAGTAAGAGAGCGGCCTGAGTGGAAAGGTGAGAGTTTGGGCAGCTGTGCAGACAAATAAGGCGCCCTTTGCCCTGGGCCTAAAAGCTTGTGACAGTCCCCTGGGCCTGCAGGGCTCTGAGGGCCCTGCCCTGGGCCACCTGCTCCCCTGCCCTTTGTTCAGTCAGAGCAGAGATGGCCACACCCACTCCCTCAGTGAGGGCAGTGTTCCAACCTCCCTCAGCCCCGCCCCCTCTCCGCAGGTTACCATGGACTACAGAGGCTGCATTCTGAGGCCAGGGCGTTCCGAGAATGCCAAGGGCAGACATGATGACCTTAAATGATTTCCTTTTGTGTCAGTGTTGGTAAACTTTAGGAGCTAGGAAATGGTCCACTTTACAGAAATGTTCAAATTTACTGGCATTTCATATATTCTCTGCTCTAACATTGTCCTGACTCTTTCTGTATATTCTTTACTTATGTTTTGGTTTTCCTTAATCAAAGTGTGTCTTTTAAATCTTTTCAAAGAAGATTCTTTGGACTTACTAAATCACCTGAATTTTATACGTTTTCTGTTGTATTAAATTCTGCTCATATCTTTATTTATCTTTTTTCTATGTTCTCAGGGTTTATTGTTTTCATCTTCTGATGTCAATTAAAACACTTGGTTATTCATTTTAATAAATCTTTTTACTTATAAAGATTTGAACTTTTGAAGATTCCAGCTTACTTGTACGTGTCTAAGGGTCAGGTCCTCTCCATTGTTGCTGGCCTAAATCTTAGTTCAACATACAGCAATGTATATATTGACCTATTTTCCCCTCGACTTTCTGTGATTCCCTACATCTCACCTTTCTTTGCAGACAAGCCATTTGAAATACCCTTAACTTATTTCACAGCCAAGAAGTCTTTGAAATAAAGTGTATTTTTTAGAGAAATCTTCTTATATAATTAGGCAGAAAATCTGACCTGCCATAGTTTTCAAAACAGCATAATTTCACTCTTCTCAATGATTAATCTGTTGTATTACACAACCTTGGAGTATTTAGCTTTATCAATGACATGTCCTTGAAAAATGTTTTAGAGATCCTACCAGTCTTTGAAAACATCCTTGTGCCTTGTTTCAGTTCCAGTTTTATGTATATTTTCTGCCTTGCACCCGATTATTCCTACATCTGATGGATGGCCTTGGGAATCTAATTCTGGTATTGATGGTTTTGGCTGATTGTCTCCCCTTGTAGCTGCTTTCTTCATTATTGTGTAAATTTAGATCATGAGCTCATGTTTAGCTAAACAGCTGACCTTGTAAGAGGCTTAGGTGTGAACGCTCGTAAGTTTCAGCAGAGAGTCGGCAAAGATTTATTTGTGTCCCTCCAATGAGTGGCCCGCAAGGACCCCGTTTTCTACAAGTGTTGGTCCAATACTCCCTCTAGACGCAGGGGACTCAGACAGGGCTGCTTTGCAGCCCCCGATCTGGGGCAGGGGCAGTGGGCGGCCTGTGACCCGGGCAGGAGCCTCTCCGCGTGTGTCCCTGGGACCCATCTGCCTGCGAACTTCGGTCACCTGGCAGGAAGCTACGATGCCCAGGCCTATGCTTCTCTGTGCAGCGCGGTGTACTGCGCGGACACGTTCCACACACACTTCAAGTAAGACGGCGGCCTGAGTGGAAAGGTGAGAGTTTGGGCAGCTGTGCAGACAAAGAAGGTGCCCTTTGGCCTGGGCCTTAAATCTTGTGGCAGTCCCCTGGGCCTGCCGGGCTCTGAGGGCCCTGCCCTTGGCCACCTGCTCCCCTGCCCTTTGTTCAGTCACAGCAGAGATGGCCACACGCACTCCCTCAGTGAGGGCAGTGTTCCAAACTCCCTCAGCCCCGCCCCTTCTCCGCAGGTTGCCATGGACTACAGAGGCTGCATTTTGAGGTCAGGGCATTCCGAGAATGCCAAGGGCAGACATGATGACCTTAAATGATTTCCTCTTGTGTCAGTGTTGGTAAACTTTAGGAGCTAGGAAATGGTCCACTTTACAGAAATGTTCAAATTTACTGGCATTTCATATATTCTCTGCTCTAACATTATCCTGACTCTTTCTGTATATACTTTACTTATGTTTTGGTTTTCCTTAATCAAAGTGTGTCTTTTAAATCTTTTCAAAGAAGATTCTTTGGACTTACTAAATCACCTGAATTTTATACGTTTTCTGTTGTATTAAGTTCTGCTCATATCTTTATTTATCTTTTTTCTATGTTCTCAGGGTTTATTGTTTTCATCTTCTGATGTCAATTAAAACACTTGGTTATTCATTTTAATAAATCTTTTTACTTATAAAGATTTGAACTTTTGAAGATTCCAGCTTACTTGTACGTGTCTAAGGGTCAGGTCCTCTCCATTGTTGCTGGCCTAAGGCTTAGTTCACCATACAGCAATGTATATATTGACCTATTTTCCCCTCGACTTTCTGTGATTCCCTACATCTCACCTTTCTTTGCAGACAAGCCATTTGAAATACCCTTAACTTATTTCACAGCCAAGAAGTCTTTGAAATAATGTGTATTTTTTAGAGAAATCTTCTTATATAATTAGGCAGAAAATCTGACCTGCCATAGTTTTCAAAACAGCATAATTTCACTCTTCTCAATGATTAATCTGTTGTATTACACAACCTTGGAGTATTTAGCTTTATCAATGACATGCCCTTGAAAAATGTTTTAGAGATCCTACCAGTCTTTGAAAACATCCTTGTGCCTTGTTTCAGTTCCAGTTTGATGTATATTTTCTGCCTTGCACCCGATTATTCCTACATCTGATGGATGGCCTTGGGAATCTAATTCTGGTATTGATGGTTTTGGCTGATTGTCTCCCCTTGTAGCTGCTTTCTTCATTATTGTGTAAATTTAGATCATGAGCTCATGTGTAGCTAAACAGCTGACCTTGTAAGAGGCTTAGGTGTGAACGCTCGTAAGTTTCAGCAGAGAGTCGGCAAAGATTTATTTGTGTCCCTCCAATGAGTGGCCCGCAAGGACCCCGTTTTCTACAAGTGTTGGTCCAATACTCCCTCTGGAGGCAGGGGACTCAGACAGGGCTGCTTTGCGGCCCCCGATCTGGGGCAGGGGCAGTGGGCGGCCTGTGACCCGGGCAGGAGCCTCTCCGCGTGTGTCCCAGGGACCCATCTGCCTGCAAACTTTGGTCACCTGGCAGGAAGCCATGATGCCCAGACCTATGCTTAGCTGTGCAGCGCGGTGTACTGCGCGGACACGTTCCACACACACTTCAAGTAAGAGGGCGGCCTGAGTGGAAAGGTGAGAGTTTGGGCAGCTGTGTAGACAAAGAAGGCGCCCTTTGGCCTGGGCCTAAAAGCTTGTGACAGTCCCATGGGCCTCCCGGGCTCTGAGGGCCCAGCCATTGGCCACCTGCTACCCTGCCCTTTGTTCAGTCACAGCAGAGATGGCCACACCCACTCCCTCAGTGAGGGCAGTGTTCCAACCTCCCTCAGCCCCGCCCCCTCTCCGCAGGTTGCCATGGACTACAGAGCCTGCATTCTGAGGCCAGGGCGTTCCGAGAATGCCAAGGGCAGACAAGATGACCTTAAATGATTTCCTCTTGTGTCAGTGTTGGTAAACTTTAGGAGCTAGGAAATGGTCCACTTTACAGAAATGTTCAAATTTACTGGCATTTCATATATTCTCTGCTCTAACATTGTCCTGACTCTTTCTGTATATTCTTTACTTATGTTTTGGTTTTCCTTAATCAAAGTGTGTCTTTTAAATCTTTTCAAAGAAGATTCTTTGGACTTACTAAATCACCTGAATTTTATACGTTTTCGGTTGTATTAAGTTCTGCTCATATCTTTATTTATCTTTTTTCTATGTTCTCAGGGTTTATTGTTTTCATCTTCTGATGTCAATTAAAACCCTTGGTTATTCATTTTAATAAATCTTTTTACTTATAAAGATTTGAACTTTTGAAGATTCCAGCTTACTTGTACGTGTCTAAGGGTCAGGTCCTCTCCATTGTTGCTGGCCTAAGGCTTAGTTCACCATACAGCAATGTATATATTGACCTATTTTCCCCTCGACTTTCTGTGATTCCCTACATCTCACCTTTCTTTGCAGACAAGCCATTTGAAATACCCTTAACTTATTTCACAGCCAAGAAGTCTTTGAAATAATGTGTATTTTTTAGAGAAATCTTCTTATATAATTAGGCAGAAAATCTGACCTGCCATAGTTTTCAAAACAGCATAATTTCACTCTTCTCAATGATTAATCTGTTGTATTACACAACCTTGGAGTATTTAGCTTTATCAATGACATGTCCTTGAAAAATGTTTTAGAGATCCTACCAGTCTTTGAAAATATCCTTGTGCCTTGTTTCAGTTCCAGTTTTATGTATATTTTCTGCCTTGCACCCGATTATTCCTACATCTGATGGATGGCCTTGGGAATCTAATTCTGGTATTGATGGTTTTGGCTGATTTTCTCCCCTTGTAGCTGCTTTCTTCATTATTGTGTAAATTTAGATCATGAGCTCATGTTTAGCTAAACAGCTGACCTTGTAAGAGGCTTAGGTGTGAATGCTCGTAAGTTTCAGCAGAGAGTCGGCAAAGATTTATTTGTGTCCCTCCAATGAGTGGCCCGCAAGGACCCCGTTTTCTACAAGTGTTGGTCCAATACTCCCTCTAGAGGCAGGGGACTCAGACAGGGCTGCTTTGCGGCCCCCGATCTGGGGCAGGGGCAGTGGGCGGCCTGTGACACGGGCAGGAGCCTCTCCGCGTGTGTCCCTGGGACCCATCTGCCTGCAAATTTCGGTCACCTGGAAGGAAGCTACGATGCCCAGACCTATGCTTATCTGTGCAGTGCGGTGTACTGCGCGGACAGGTTTCACACACACTTCAAGTAAGAGGGCGGCCTGAGTGGAAAGGTGAGAGTTTTGGCAGCTGTGCAGACAAAGAAGGCGCCCTTTGGCCTGGGCCTAAAATCTTGTGACAGTCCCCTGGGCCTGCCGGGCTCTGAGGGCCCTGCCCTTGGCCACCTGCTCCCCTGCCCTTTGTTCAGTCACAGCAGAGATGGCCACACCCACTCCCTCAGTGAGGGCAGTGTTCCAACCTCCCTCAGCCCCGCCCCCTCTCCGCAGGTTGCCATGGACTACAGAGGCTGCATTCTGAGGCCAGGGCGTTCCGAGAATGCCAAGGGCAGACAAGATGACCTTAAATGATTTCCTCTTGTGTCAGTGTTGGTAAACTTTAGGAGCTAGGAAATGGTCCACTTTCCAGAAATGTTCAAATTTACTGGCATTTCATATATTCTGTGCTCTAACATTGTCCTGACTCTTTCTGTATATTCTTTACTTATGTTTTGGTTTTCCTTAATCAAAGTGTGTCTTTTAAATCTTTTCAAAGAAGATTCTTTGGACTTACTAAATCACCTGAATTTTATACGTTTTCTGTTGTATTAAGTTCTGTTCATATCTTTATTTATCTTTTTTCTATGTTCTCAGGGTTTATTGTTTTCATCTTCTGATGTCAATTAAAACCCTTGGTTATTCATTTTAATAAATCTTTTTACTTATAAAGATTTGAACTTTTGAAGATTCCAGCTTACTTGTACGTGTCTAAGGGTCAGGTCCTCTCCATTGTTGCTGGCCTAAAGCTTAGTTCAACATACAGCAATGTATATATTGACCTATTTTCCCCTCGACTTTCTGTGATTCCCTACATCTCACCTTTCTTTGCAGACAAGCCATTTGAAATACCCTTAACTTATTTCACAGCCAAGAAGTCTTTGAAATAAAGTGTATTTTTTAGAGAAATCTTCTTATATAATTAGGCAGAAAATCTGACCTGCCATAGTTTTCAAAACAGCATAATTTCACTCTTCTCAATGATTAATCTGTTGTATTACACAACCTTGGAGTATTTAGCTTTATCAATGACATGTCCTTGAAAAATGTTTTAGAGATCCTACCAGTCTTTGAAAACATCCTTGTGCCTTGTTTCAGTTCCAGTTTTATGTATATTTTCTGCCTTGCACCCGATTATTCCTACATCTGATGGATGGCCTTGGGAATCTAATTCTGGTATTGATGGTTTTGGCTGATTGTCTCCCCTTGTAGCTGCTTTCTTCATTATTGTGTAAATTTAGATCATGAGCTCATGTGTAGCTAAACAGCTGACCTTGTAAGAGGCTTAGGTGTGAACGCTCGTAAGTTTCAGCAGAGAGTCGGCAAAGATTTATTTGTGTCCCTCCAATGAGTGGCCCGCAAGGACCCCGTTTTCTACAAGTGTTGGTCCAATAATCCCTCTAGAGGCAGGGGACTCAGACTGGGCTCCTTTGCGGCCCCCGATCTGGGGCAGGGGCAGTGGGCGGCCTGTGACCCAGGCAGGAGCCTCTCCGCGTGTGTCCCTGGGACCCATCTGCCTGCGAACTTCGGTCACCTGGCAGGAAGCTACGATGCCCAGACCTATGCTTATCTGTGCAGCGCGGTGTACTGCGCGGACACGTTCCACACACACTTCAAGTAAGAGGGCGGCCTGAGTGGAAAGGTGAGAGTTTGGGCAGCTGTGCAGACAAATAAGGCGCCCTTTGGCCTGGGCCTAAAAGCTTGTGACAGTCCCCTGGGCCTGCAGGGCTCTGAGGGCCCTGCCCTGGGCCACCTGCTCCCCTGCCCTTTGTTCAGTCAGAGCAGAGATGGCCACACCCACTCCCTCAGTGAGGGCAGTGTTCCAACCTCCCTCAGCCCCGCCCCCTCTCCGCAGGTTACCATGGACTACAGAGGCTGCATTCTGAGGCCAGGGCGTTCCGAGAATGCCAAGGGCAGACATGATGACCTTAAATGATTTCCTTTTGTGTCAGTGTTGGTAAACTTTAGGAGCTAGGAAATGGTCCACTTGACAGAAATGTTCAAATTTACTGGCATTTCATATATTCTCTGCTCTAACATTGTCCTGACTCTTTCTGTATATTCTTTACTTATGTTTTGGTTTTCCTTAATCAAAGTGTGTCTTTTAAATCTTTTCAAAGAAGATTCTTTGGACTTACTAAATCACCTGAATTTTATACGTTTTCTGTTGTATTAAGTTCTGCTCATATCTTTATTTATCTTTTTTCTATGTTCTCAGGGTTTATTGTTTTCATCTTCTGATGTCAATTAAAACACTTGGTTATTCATTTTAATAAATCTTTTCACTTATAAAGATTTGAACTTTTGAAGATTCCAGCTTACTTGTACGTGTCTAAGGGTCAGGTCCTCTCCATTGTTGCTGGCCTAAGGCTTAGTTCACCATACAGCAATGTATATATTGACCTATTTTCCCCTCGACTTTCTGTGATTCCCTACATCTCACCTTTCTTTGCAGACAAGCCATTTGAAATACCCTTAACTTATTTCACAGCCAATAAGTCTTTGAAATAATGTGTATTTTTTAGAGAAATCTTCTTATATAATTAGGCAGAAAATCTGACCTGCCATAGTTTTCAAAACAGCATAATTTCACTCTTCTCAATGATTAATCTGTTGTATTACACAACCTTGGAGTATTTAGCTTTATCAATGACATGTCCTTGAAAAATGTTTTAGAGATCCTACCAGTCTTTGAAAACATCCTTGTGCCTTGTTTCAGTTCCAGTTTTATGTATATTTTCTGCCTTGCACCCGATTATTCCTACATCTGATGGATGGCCTTGGGAATCTAATTCTGGTATTGATGGTTTTGGCTGATTGTCTCCCCTTGTAGCTGCTTTCTTCATTATTGTGTAAATTTAGATCATGAGCTCATGTGTAGCTAAACAGCTGACCTTGTAAGAGGCTTAGGTGTGAACCCTCGTAAGTTTCAGCAGAGAGTCGACAAAGATTTATTTGTGTCCCTCCAATGAGTGGCCCGCAAGGACCCCGTTTTCTACAAGTGTTGGTCCAATAATCCCTCTAGAGGCAGGGGACTCAGACTGGGCTCCTTTGCGGCCCCCGATCTGGGGGAGGGGCAGTGGGCGGCCTGTGACCCAGGCAGGAGCCTCTCCGCGTGTGTCCCTGGGACCCATCTGCCTGCGAACTTCGGTCACCTGGCAGGAAGCTACGATGCCCAGACCTATGCTTATCTGTGCAGCGCGGTGTACTGCGCGGACACGTTCCACACACACTTCAAGTAAGAGAGCGGCCTGAGTGGAAAGGTGAGAGTTTGGGCAGCTGTGCAGACAAATAAGGCGCCCTTTGGCCTGGGCCTAAAAGCTTGTGACAGTCCCCTGGGCCTGCAGGGCTCTGAGGGCCCTGCCCTGGGCCACCTGCTCCCCTGCCCTTTGTTCAGTCAGAGCAGAGATGGCCACACCCACTCCCTCAGTGAGGGCAGTGTTCCAACCTCCCTCAGCCCCGCCCCCTCTCCGCAGGTTACCATGGACTACAGAGGCTGCATTCTGAGGCCAGGGCGTTCCGAGAATGCCAAGGGCAGACATGATGACCTTAAATGATTTCCTTTTGTGTCAGTGTTGGTAAACTTTAGGAGCTAGGAAATGGTCCACTTGACAGAAATGTTCAAATTTACTGGCATTTCATATATTCTCTGCTCTAACATTGTCCTGACTCTTTCTGTATATTCTTTACTTATGTTTTGGTTTTCCTTAATCAAAGTGTGTCTTTTAAATCTTTTCAAAGAAGATTCTTTGGACTTACTAAATCACCTGAATTTTATACGTTTTCTGTTGTATTAAGTTCTGCTCATATCTTTATTTATCTTTTTTCTATGTTCTCAGGGTTTATTGGTTTCATCTTCTGATGTCAATTAAAACACTTGGTTATTCATTTTAATAAATCTTTTTACTTATAAAGATTTGAACTTTTGAAGATTCCAGCTTACTTGTACGTGTCTAAGGGTCAGGTCCTCTCCATTGTTGCTGGCCTAAGGCTTAGTTCACCATACAGCAACGTATATATTGACCTATTTTCCCCTCGACTTTCTGTGATTCCCTACATCTCACCTTTATTTGCAGACAAGCCATTGGAAATACCCTTAACTTATTTCACAGCCAAGAAGTCTTTGAAATAATGTGTATTTTTTAGAGAAATCTTCTTATATAATTAGGCAGAAAATCTGACCTGCCATAGTTTTCAAAACAGCATAATTTCACTCTTCTCAATGATTAATCTGTTGTATTACACAACCTTGGAGTATTTAGCTTTATCAATGACATGTCCTTGAAAAATGTTTTAGAGATCCTACCAGTCTTTGAAAACATCCTTGTGCCTTGTTTCAGTTCCAGTTTTATGTATATTTTCTGCCTTGCACCCGATTATTCCTACATCTGATGGATGGCCTTGGGAATCTAATTCTGGTATTGATGGTTTTGGCTGATTGTCTCCCCTTGTAGCTGCTTTCTTCATTATTGTGTAAATTTAGATCATGAGCTCATGTTTAGCTAAACAGCTGACCTTGTAAGAGGCTTAGGTGTGAACGCTCGTAAGTTTCAGCAGAGAGTCGGCAAAGATTTATTTGTGTCCCTCCAATGAGTGGCCCGCAAGGACCCCGTTTTCTACAAGTGTTGGTCCAATACTCCCTCTAGAGGCAGGGGACTCAGACAGGGCTGCTTTGCCGCCCCCGATCTGGGGCAGGGGCAGTGGGCGGCCTGTGACCCGGGCAGGAGCCTCTCCGCGTGTGTCCCAGGGACCCATCTGCCTGCGAACTTCGGTCACCTGGCAGGAAGCTACGATGCCCAGACCTATGCTTATCTGTGCAGCGCGGTGTACTGCGCGGACACGTTCCACACACACTTCAAGTAAGAGGGCGGCCTGAGTGGAAAGGTGAGAGTTTGGGCAGCTGTGCAGACAAAGAAGGCGCCCTTTGGCCTGGGCCTAAAATCTTGTGACAGTCCACTGGGCCTGCCGGGCTCTGAGGGCCCTGCCCTGGGCCACCTGCTCCCCTGCCCTTTGTTCAGTCAGAGCAGAGATGGCCACACCCACTCCCTCAGTGAGGGCAGTGTTCCAACCTCCCTCAGCCCCGCCCCCTCTCCGCAGTTTACCATGGACTACAGAGGCTGCATTCTGAGTTCAGGGCATTCCGAGAATGCCAAGGGCAGACATGATGACCTTAAATGATTTCCTCTTGTGTCAGTGTTGGTAAACTTTAGGAGCTAGGAAATGGTCCACTTGACAGAAATGTTCAAATTTACTGGCATTTCATATATTCTCTGCTCTAACATTGTCCTGACTCTTTCTGTATATTCTTTACTTATGTTTTGGTTTTCCTTAATCAAAGTGTGTCTTTTAAATCTTTTCAAAGAAGATTCTTTGGACTTACTAAATCACCTGAATTTTATACGTTTTCTGTTGTATTAAGTTCTGCTCATATCTTTATTTATCTTTTTTCTATGTTCTCAGGGTTTATTGTTTTCATCTTCTGATGTCAATTAAAACACTTGGTTATTCATTTTAATAAATCTTTTTACTTATAAAGATTTGAACTTTTGAAGATTCCAGCTTACTTGTACGTGTCTAAGGGTCAGGTCCTCTCCATTGTTGCTGGCCTAAGGCTTAGTTCACCATACAGCAATGTATATATTGACCTATTTTCCCCTCGACTTTCTGTGATTCCCTACATCTCACCTTTCTTTGCAGACAAGCCATTTGAAATACCCTTAACTTATTTCACAGCCAATAAGTCTTTGAAATAATGTGTATTTTTTACAGAAATCTTCTTATATAATTAGGCAGAAAATCTGACCTGCCATAGTTTTCAAAACAGCATAATTTCACTCTTCTCAATGATTAATCTGTTGTATTACACAACCTTGGAGTATTTAGCTTTATCAATGACATGTCCTTGAAAAATGTTTTAGAGATCCTACCAGTCTTTGAAAACATCCTTGTGCCTTGTTTCAGTTCCAGTTTTATGTATATTTTCTGCCTTGCACCCGATTATTCCTACATCTGATGGATGGCCTTGGGAATCTAATTCTGGTATTGATGGTTTTGGCTGATCGTCTCCCCTTGTAGCTGCTTTCTTCATTATTGTGTAAATTTAGATCATGAGCTCATGTTTAGCTAAACAGCTGACCTTGTAAGAGGCTTAGTTGTGAACGCTCGTAAGTTTCAGCAGAGAGTCGGCAAAGATTTATCTGTGTCCCTCCAATGAGTGGCCCGCAAGGACCCCGTTTTCTACAAGTGTTGGTCCAATACTCCCTCTAGAGGCAGGGGACTCAGACAGGGCTGCTTTGCGGCCCCCGATCTGGGGCAGGGGCAGTGGGCGGCCTGTGACCCGGGCAGGAGCCTCTCCGCGTGTGTCCCAGGGACCCATCTGCCTGCGAACTTCGGTCACCTGGCAGGAAGCTACGATGCCCAGACCTATGCTTATCTGTGCAGCGCGGTGTACTGCGCGGACACGTTCCACACACACTTCAACTAAGAGGGAGGCCTGAGTGGAAAGGTGAGAGTTTGGGCAGCTGTGCAGACAAAGAAGGCGCCCTTTGGCCTGGGCCTAAATGCTTGTGACAGTCCACTGGGCCTGCCGGGCTCTGAGGGCCCTGCCCTGGGCCACCTGCTCCCCTGCCCTTTGTTCAGTCAGAGCAGAGATGGCCACACCCACTCCCTCAGTGAGGGCAGTGTTCCAACCTCCCTCAGCCCCGCCCCCTCTCCGCAGTTTACCATGGACTACAGAGGCTGCATTCTGAGTTCAGGGCATTCCGAGAATGCCAAGGGCAGACATGATGACCTTAAATGATTTCCTCTTGTGTCAGTGTTGGTAAACTTTAGGAGCTAGGAAATGGTCCACTTGACAGAAATGTTCAAATTTACTGGCATTTCATATATTCTCTGCTCTAACATTGTCCTGACTCTTTCTGTATATTCTTTACTTATGTTTTGGTTTTCCTTAATCAAAGTGTGTCTTTTTAATCTTTTCAAAGAAGATTCTTTGGACTTACCAAATCACCTGAATTTTATACGTTTTCTGTTGTATTAAGTTCTGCTCATATCTTTATTTATCTTTTTTCTATGTTCTCAGGGTTTATTGGTTTCATCTTCTGATGTCAATTAAAACACTTGGTTATTCATTTTAATAAATCTTTTCACTTATAAAGATTTGAACTTTTGAAGATTCCAGCTTACTTGTACGTGTCTAAGGGTCAGGTCCTCTCCATTGTTGCTGGCCTAAGGCTTAGTTCACCATACAGCAATGTATATATTGACCTATTTTCCGCTCGACTTTCTGTGATTCCCTACATCTCACCTTTCTTTGCAGACAAGCCATTTGAAATACCCTTAACTTATTTCACAGCCAAGAAGTCTTTGAAATAATGTGTATTTTTTAGAGAAATCTTCTTATATAATTAGGCAGAAAATCTGACCTGCCATAGTTTTCAAAACAGCATAATTTCACTCTTCTCAATGATTAATCTGTTGTATTACACAACCTTGGAGTATTTAGCTTTATCAATGACATGTCCTTGAAAAATGTTTTAGAGATCCTACCAGTCTTTGAAAACATCCTTGTGCCTTGTTTCAGTTCCAGTTTTATGTATATTTTCTGCCTTGCACCCGATTATTCCTACATCTGATGGATGGCCTTGGGAATCTAATTCTGGTATTGATGGTTTTGGCTGATTGTCTCCCCTTGTAGCTGCTTTCTTCATTATTGTGTAAATTTAGATCATGAGCTCATGTGTAGCTAAACAGCTGACCTTGTAAGAGGCTTAGGTGTGAACCCTCGTAAGTTTCAGCAGAGAGTCGACAAAGATTTATTTGTGTCCCTCCAATGAGTGGCCCGCAAGGACCCCGTTTTCTACAAGTGTTGGTCCAATAATCCCTCTAGAGGCAGGGGACTCAGACTGGGCTCCTTTGCGGCCCCCGATCTGGGGGAGGGGCAGTGGGCGGCCTGTGACCCAGGCAGGAGCCTCTCCGCGTGTGTCCCTGGGACCCATCTGCCTGCGAACTTCGGTCACCTGGCAGGAAGCTACGATGCCCAGACCTATGCTTATCTGTGCAGCGCGGTGTACTGCGCGGACACGTTCCACACACACTTCAAGTAAGAGAGCGGCCTGAGTGGAAAGGTGAGAGTTTGGGCAGCTGTGCAGACAAATAAGGCGCCCTTTGGCCTGGGCCTAAAAGCTTGTGACAGTCCCCTGGGCCTGCAGGGCTCTGAGGGCCCTGCCCTGGGCCACCTGCTCCCCTGCCCTTTGTTCAGTCAGAGCAGAGATGGCCACACCCACTCCCTCAGTGAGGGCAGTGTTCCAACCTCCCTCAGCCCCGCCCCCTCTCCGCAGGTTACCATGGACTACAGAGGCTGCATTCTGAGGCCAGGGCGTTCCGAGAATGCCAAGGGCAGACATGATGACCTTAAATGATTTCCTTTTGTGTCAGTGTTGGTAAACTTTAGGAGCTAGGAAATGGTCCACTTGACAGAAATGTTCAAATTTACTGGCATTTCATATATTCTCTGCTCTAACATTGTCCTGACTCTTTCTGTATATTCTTTACTTATGTTTTGGTTTTCCTTAATCAAAGTGTGTCTTTTAAATCTTTTCAAAGAAGATTCTTTGGACTTACTAAATCACCTGAATTTTATACGTTTTCTGTTGTATTAAGTTCTGCTCATATCTTTATTTATCTTTTTTCTATGTTCTCAGGGTTTATTGGTTTCATCTTCTGATGTCAATTAAAACACTTGGTTATTCATTTTAATAAATCTTTTTACTTATAAAGATTTGAACTTTTGAAGATTCCAGCTTACTTGTACGTGTCTAAGGGTCAGGTCCTCTCCATTGTTGCTGGCCTAAGGCTTAGTTCACCATACAGCAACGTATATATTGACCTATTTTCCCCTCGACTTTCTGTGATTCCCTACATCTCACCTTTATTTGCAGACAAGCCATTGGAAATACCCTTAACTTATTTCACAGCCAAGAAGTCTTTGAAATAATGTGTATTTTTTAGAGAAATCTTCTTATATAATTAGGCAGAAAATCTGACCTGCCATAGTTTTCAAAACAGCATAATTTCACTCTTCTCAATGATTAATCTGTTGTATTACACAACCTTGGAGTATTTAGCTTTATCAATGACATGTCCTTGAAAAATGTTTTAGAGATCCTACCAGTCTTTGAAAACATCCTTGTGCCTTGTTTCAGTTCCAGTTTTATGTATATTTTCTGCCTTGCACCCGATTATTCCTACATCTGATGGATGGCCTTGGGAATCTAATTCTGGTATTGATGGTTTTGGCTGATTGTCTCCCCTTGTAGCTGCTTTCTTCATTATTGTGTAAATTTAGATCATGAGCTCATGTTTAGCTAAACAGCTGACCTTGTAAGAGGCTTAGGTGTGAACGCTCGTAAGTTTCAGCAGAGAGTCGGCAAAGATTTATTTGTGTCCCTCCAATGAGTGGCCCGCAAGGACCCCGTTTTCTACAAGTGTTGGTCCAATACTCCCTCTAGAGGCAGGGGACTCAGACAGGGCTGCTTTGCCGCCCCCGATCTGGGGCAGGGGCAGTGGGCGGCCTGTGACCCGGGCAGGAGCCTCTCCGCGTGTGTCCCAGGGACCCATCTGCCTGCGAACTTCGGTCACCTGGCAGGAAGCTACGATGCCCAGACCTATGCTTATCTGTGCAGCGCGGTGTACTGCGCGGACACGTTCCACACACACTTCAAGTAAGAGGGCGGCCTGAGTGGAAAGGTGAGAGTTTGGGCAGCTGTGCAGACAAAGAAGGCGCCCTTTGGCCTGGGCCTAAAATCTTGTGACAGTCCACTGGGCCTGCCGGGCTCTGAGGGCCCTGCCCTGGGCCACCTGCTCCCCTGCCCTTTGTTCAGTCAGAGCAGAGATGGCCACACCCACTCCCTCAGTGAGGGCAGTGTTCCAACCTCCCTCAGCCCCGCCCCCTCTCCGCAGTTTACCATGGACTACAGAGGCTGCATTCTGAGTTCAGGGCATTCCGAGAATGCCAAGGGCAGACATGATGACCTTAAATGATTTCCTCTTGTGTCAGTGTTGGTAAACTTTAGGAGCTAGGAAATGGTCCACTTGACAGAAATGTTCAAATTTACTGGCATTTCATATATTCTCTGCTCTAACATTGTCCTGACTCTTTCTGTATATTCTTTACTTATGTTTTGGTTTTCCTTAATCAAAGTGTGTCTTTTAAATCTTTTCAAAGAAGATTCTTTGGACTTACTAAATCACCTGAATTTTATACGTTTTCTGTTGTATTAAGTTCTGCTCATATCTTTATTTATCTTTTTTCTATGTTCTCAGGGTTTATTGTTTTCATCTTCTGATGTCAATTAAAACACTTGGTTATTCATTTTAATAAATCTTTTTACTTATAAAGATTTGAACTTTTGAAGATTCCAGCTTACTTGTACGTGTCTAAGGGTCAGGTCCTCTCCATTGTTGCTGGCCTAAGGCTTAGTTCACCATACAGCAATGTATATATTGACCTATTTTCCCCTCGACTTTCTGTGATTCCCTACATCTCACCTTTCTTTGCAGACAAGCCATTTGAAATACCCTTAACTTATTTCACAGCCAATAAGTCTTTGAAATAATGTGTATTTTTTAGAGAAATCTTCTTATATAATTAGGCAGAAAATCTGACCTGCCATAGTTTTCAAAACAGCATAATTTCACTCTTCTCAATGATTAATCTGTTGTATTACACAACCTTGGAGTATTTAGCTTTATCAATGACATGTCCTTGAAAAATGTTTTAGAGATCCTACCAGTCTTTGAAAACATCCTTGTGCCTTGTTTCAGTTCCAGTTTTATGTATATTTTCTGCCTTGCACCCGATTATTCCTACATCTGATGGATGGCCTTGGGAATCTAATTCTGGTATTGATGGTTTTGGCTGATCGTCTCCCCTTGTAGCTGCTTTCTTCATTATTGTGTAAATTTAGATCATGAGCTCATGTTTAGCTAAACAGCTGACCTTGTAAGAGGCTTAGTTGTGAACGCTCGTAAGTTTCAGCAGAGAGTCGGCAAAGATTTATCTGTGTCCCTCCAATGAGTGGCCCGCAAGGACCCCGTTTTCTACAAGTGTTGGTCCAATACTCCCTCTAGAGGCAGGGGACTCAGACAGGGCTGCTTTGCGGCCCCCGATCTGGGGCAGGGGCAGTGGGCGGCCTGTGACCCGGGCAGGAGCCTCTCCGCGTGTGTCCCAGGGACCCATCTGCCTGCGAACTTCGGTCACCTGGCAGGAAGCTACGATGCCCAGACCTATGCTTATCTGTGCAGCGCGGTGTACTGCGCGGACACGTTCCACACACACTTCAACTAAGAGGGAGGCCTGAGTGGAAAGGTGAGAGTTTGGGCAGCTGTGCAGACAAAGAAGGCGCCCTTTGGCCTGGGCCTAAATGCTTGTGACAGTCCACTGGGCCTGCCGGGCTCTGAGGGCCCTGCCCTGGGCCACCTGCTCCCCTGCCCTTTGTTCAGTCAGAGCAGAGATGGCCACACCCACTCCCTCAGTGAGGGCAGTGTTCCAACCTCCCTCAGCCCCGCCCCCTCTCCGCAGTTTACCATGGACTACAGAGGCTGCATTCTGAGTTCAGGGCATTCCGAGAATGCCAAGGGCAGACATGATGACCTTAAATGATTTCCTCTTGTGTCAGTGTTGGTAAACTTTAGGAGCTAGGAAATGGTCCACTTGACAGAAATGTTCAAATTTACTGGCATTTCATATATTCTCTGCTCTAACATTGTCCTGACTCTTTCTGTATATTCTTTACTTATGTTTTGGTTTTCCTTAATCAAAGTGTGTCTTTTTAATCTTTTCAAAGAAGATTCTTTGGACTTACCAAATCACCTGAATTTTATACGTTTTCTGTTGTATTAAGTTCTGCTCATATCTTTATTTATCTTTTTTCTATGTTCTCAGGGTTTATTGGTTTCATCTTCTGATGTCAATTAAAACACTTGGTTATTCATTTTAATAAATCTTTTCACTTATAAAGATTTGAACTTTTGAAGATTCCAGCTTACTTGTACGTGTCTAAGGGTCAGGTCCTCTCCATTGTTGCTGGCCTAAGGCTTAGTTCACCATACAGCAATGTATATATTGACCTATTTTCCCCTCGACTTTCTGTGATTCCCTACATCTCACCTTTCTTTGCAGACAAGCCATTTGAAATACCCTTAACTTATTTCACAGCCAAGAAGTCTTTGAAATAATGTGTATTTTTTAGAGAAATCTTCTTATATAATTAGGCAGAAAATCTGACCTGCCATAGTTTTCAAAACAGCATAATTTCACTCTTCTCAATGATTAATCTGTTGTATTACACAACCTTGGAGTATTTAGCTTTATCAATGACATGTCCTTGAAAAATGTTTTAGAGATCCTACCAGTCTTTGAAAACATCCTTGTGCCTTGTTTCAGTTCCAGTTTTATGTATATTTTCTGCCTTGCACCCGATTATTCCTACATCTGATGGATGGCCTTGGGAATCTAATTCTGGTATTGATGGTTTTGGCTGATTGTCTCCCCTTGTAGCTGCTTTCTTCATTATTGTGTAAATTTAGATCATGAGCTCATGTGTAGCTAAACAGCTGACCTTGTAAGAGGCTTAGGTGTGAACCCTCGTAAGTTTCAGCAGAGAGTCGACAAAGATTTATTTGTGTCCCTCCAATGAGTGGCCCGCAAGGACCCCGTTTTCTACAAGTGTTGGTCCAATAATCCCTCTAGAGGCAGGGGACTCAGACTGGGCTCCTTTGCGGCCCCCGATCTGGGGGAGGGGCAGTGGGCGGCCTGTGACCCAGGCAGGAGCCTCTCCGCGTGTGTCCCTGGGACCCATCTGCCTGCGAACTTCGGTCACCTGGCAGGAAGCTACGATGCCCAGACCTATGCTTATCTGTGCAGCGCGGTGTACTGCGCGGACACGTTCCACACACACTTCAAGTAAGAGAGCGGCCTGAGTGGAAAGGTGAGAGTTTGGGCAGCTGTGCAGACAAATAAGGCGCCCTTTGGCCTGGGCCTAAAAGCTTGTGACAGTCCCCTGGGCCTGCAGGGCTCTGAGGGCCCTGCCCTGGGCCACCTGCTCCCCTGCCCTTTGTTCAGTCAGAGCAGAGATGGCCACACCCACTCCCTCAGTGAGGGCAGTGTTCCAACCTCCCTCAGCCCCGCCCCCTCTCCGCAGGTTACCATGGACTACAGAGGCTGCATTCTGAGGCCAGGGCGTTCCGAGAATGCCAAGGGCAGACATGATGACCTTAAATGATTTCCTTTTGTGTCAGTGTTGGTAAACTTTAGGAGCTAGGAAATGGTCCACTTGACAGAAATGTTCAAATTTACTGGCATTTCATATATTCTCTGCTCTAACATTGTCCTGACTCTTTCTGTATATTCTTTACTTATGTTTTGGTTTTCCTTAATCAAAGTGTGTCTTTTAAATCTTTTCAAAGAAGATTCTTTGGACTTACTAAATCACCTGAATTTTATACGTTTTCTGTTGTATTAAGTTCTGCTCATATCTTTATTTATCTTTTTTCTATGTTCTCAGGGTTTATTGGTTTCATCTTCTGATGTCAATTAAAACACTTGGTTATTCATTTTAATAAATCTTTTTACTTATAAAGATTTGAA
Source organism: Mesoplodon mirus (assembly GCF_964341445.2). Classification (NCBI taxonomy): domain Eukaryota; kingdom Metazoa; phylum Chordata; class Mammalia; order Artiodactyla; family Ziphiidae; genus Mesoplodon; species Mesoplodon mirus. The sequence goes on along the minus strand of NW_028294439.1, from coordinate 2,160 downwards.
CTTTTGAAGATTCCAGCTTACTTGTACGTGTCTAAGGGTCAGGTCCTCTCCATTGTTGCTGGCCTAAGGCTTAGTTCACCATACAGCAACGTATATATTGACCTATTTTCCCCTCGACTTTCTGTGATTCCCTACATCTCACCTTTCTTTGCAGACAAGCCATTTGAAATACCCTTAACTTATTTCACAGCCAAGAAGTCTTTGAAATAATGTGTATTTTTTAGAGAAATCTTCTTATATAATTAGGCAGAAAATCTGACCTGCCATAGTTTTCAAAACAGCATAATTTCACTCTTCTCAATGATTAATCTGTTGTATTACACAACCTTGGAGTATTTAGCTTTATCAATGACATGTCCTTGAAAAATGTTTTAGAGATCCTACCAGTCTTTGAAAACATCCTTGTGCCTTGTTTCAGTTCCAGTTTTATGTATATTTTCTGCCTTGCACCCGATTATTCCTACATCTGATGGATGGCCTTGGGAATCTAATTCTGGTATTGATGGTTTTGGCTGATTGTCTCCCCTTGTAGCTGCTTTCTTCATTATTGTGTAAATTTAGATCATGAGCTCATGTTTAGCTAAACAGCTGACCTTGTAAGAGGCTTAGGTGTGAACGCTCGTAAGTTTCAGCAGAGAGTCGGCAAAGATTTATTTGTGTCCCTCCAATGAGTGGCCCGCAAGGACCCCGTTTTCTACAAGTGTTGGTCCAATACTCCCTCTAGAGGCAGGGGACTCAGACAGGGCTGCTTTGCCGCCCCCGATCTGGGGCAGGGGCAGTGGGCGGCCTGTGACCCGGGCAGGAGCCTCTCCGCGTGTGTCCCAGGGACCCATCTGCCTGCGAACTTCGGTCACCTGGCAGGAAGCTACGATGCCCAGACCTATGCTTATCTGTGCAGCGCGGTGTACTGCGCGGACACGTTCCACACACACTTCAAGTAAGAGGGCGGCCTGAGTGGAAAGGTGAGAGTTTGGGCAGCTGTGCAGACAAAGAAGGCGCCCTTTGGCCTGGGCCTAAAATCTTGTGACAGTCCACTGGGCCTGCCGGGCTCTGAGGGCCCTGCCCTGGGCCACCTGCTCCCCTGCCCTTTGTTCAGTCAGAGCAGAGATGGCCACACCCACTCCCTCAGTGAGGGCAGTGTTCCAACCTCCCTCAGCCCCGCCCCCTCTCCGCAGTTTACCATGGACTACAGAGGCTGCATTCTGAGTTCAGGGCATTCCGAGAATGCCAAGGGCAGACATGATGACCTTAAATGATTTCCTCTTGTGTCAGTGTTGGTAAACTTTAGGAGCTAGGAAATGGTCCACTTGACAGAAATGTTCAAATTTACTGGCATTTCATATATTCTCTGCTCTAACATTGTCCTGACTCTTTCTGTATATTCTTTACTTATGTTTTGGTTTTCCTTAATCAAAGTGTGTCTTTTAAATCTTTTCAAAGAAGATTCTTTGGACTTACTAAATCACCTGAATTTTATACGTTTTCTGTTGTATTAAGTTCTGCTCATATCTTTATTTATCTTTTTTCTATGTTCTCAGGGTTTATTGTTTTCATCTTCTGATGTCAATTAAAACACTTGGTTATTCATTTTAATAAATCTTTTTACTTATAAAGATTTGAACTTTTGAAGATTCCAGCTTACTTGTACGTGTCTAAGGGTCAGGTCCTCTCCATTGTTGCTGGCCTAAGGCTTAGTTCACCATACAGCAATGTATATATTGACCTATTTTCCCCTCGACTTTCTGTGATTCCCTACATCTCACCTTTCTTTGCAGACAAGCCATTTGAAATACCCTTAACTTATTTCACAGCCAATAAGTCTTTGAAATAATGTGTATTTTTTACAGAAATCTTCTTATATAATTAGGCAGAAAATCTGACCTGCCATAGTTTTCAAAACAGCATAATTTCACTCTTCTCAATGATTAATCTGTTGTATTACACAACCTTGGAGTATTTAGCTTTATCAATGACATGTCCTTGAAAAATGTTTTAGAGATCCTACCAGTCTTTGAAAACATCCTTGTGCCTTGTTTCAGTTCCAGTTTTATGTATATTTTCTGCCTTGCACCCGATTATTCCTACATCTGATGGATGGCCTTGGGAATCTAATTCTGGTATTGATGGTTTTGGCTGATCGTCTCCCCTTGTAGCTGCTTT